>NC_057803.1:180345554-180516571 GCF_018294505.1 Triticum aestivum | reverse complement strand
TTAAGCAGATCCGGTGCGGTGGACCATGATGGCAGTCAAGGAGATCTGGAGCGGTGGACAAGCCAGTCGGTGAAGCGGCTCTGGTGAAGTGGTGAGTTGGCAATTGGGGGTTCCAAGGTGCGGAAGGTAGATCCGGCAGGGTGTGAGGTCCACCGCTGCGGCGGAGGACTAGATTCGGTGGCTTGCCGTGGTTGGGGGCAGTCGGGGAGGGGAAGGGGAGGGGCTCTGGGGAAGAATGTTGGGGGTAAAGAAGGGAAAACAATGGAGTTACCAAAGTAGCCCTTTTCCGTTCATGTGGCAGGGTAAAATAGGAATATGCAGTGCTAAACTTTTGGGCGCGAGATGTTTCGATGTGAGCGGGATGTTTGAAAACTTTTGGCGCCTGAAATTATAAGTGTTCCGCTCTTGTACAGCCGACTATGATATCATGGCCGAGAATTTATTTGTTTTGCATGCAAAAAAGTGCATGTTTTGAAAATCAATGTCTCCAACTTGAAACTTAGATTGTCCATTCAATTCAAATATGGATCATTGAGCTAGTACAAGCAAATACCATCATACGGTCCAATTCAAATGAAATTCCAAATGTGTATGTGTATGAATAAAGTGGATGATTATAAAGTTTGAACATGCCCATATGTGTATATCTCTAGGTTTGATATATGAATTTGAAATCACGAAATCCTGGCTTAAAAAATGTACCTCCGTTTAAATGAATTACAAAAGCTATTGATGGAGTCGAATTCCAAAATTCCAATCTTAGGTTTGTAATTCTGGTACATCAAGGTATATCACGCATGTTCAAAAGTATCGTTATCACATAGTCCAAACAGTGAAACAAATTGATCAATCATGAGTGCACACACTATTGACCATATATATCTCAGTTACGCTAAAGTCCCTCAAATATAGACACCTAACTCATTATTTGAAGCTGAAAGAATCGAGAAGTGGTGTCTAGAGGGGGTGAATAGACTCTTAGCAAGAAAAGTTGCAGTTTTTAAATTCTATGGGTTGAGGTGGAGTTTTAGCAAGTTCAAACATTCACAATACATATCAAGCAAGCATGACAAGAGTATATGAGCAGCGGAAAGTAAATCATGCAAGTTGCAAGAATGTAAAGGGATGGGATTGGAGTGTGCAAACACAATTGGAGACACGAAGATTTTTGGTGTGGTTCCGATAGGTGGTGCTATCGTACATCCACGTTGATGGAGACTTCAACCCACGAAGGGTAACAGTTGCGCGAGTCCACGGAGGGCTCCACCCACGAAGGGTCCACAAAGAAGCAACCTTGTCTATCCCACCATGGCCATCGCCCACGAAGGACTTGCCTCACTAGGGTAGATCTTCATGAAGTAGGCGATCTCCTTGCCCGTACAAACTCCTTGGTTCAGCTCCACAATCTTGACGGAGGCTCCCAAGTGACACTAACCAATCTAGGAGACACCACTCTCCAAAAGGTAATAGATGGTGTGTTGATGATGAACTCCTTGCTCTTGTGCTTCAAATGATAGTCTCCCCAACACTCAGCTCTCTCTCATAGGATTGGATTTGGTAGAAAGATGATTTGAGTGGAAAGCAACTTGTGGAAGGCTAAAGATCAAGATTCATGTGGTTGGAATGGAATATCTTGACCGCAAGACAAGTGTAGGTGGTTCTTTCTCAGAAAATGTGTGTTGGAAGTGTATGCATATTCTCATGGCTCTCTTCACGAATGAAGAGTGGGTGGAGGGGTATATATAGCCTCCACACAAAATCTAACTATTACACACAAATCACCAAACTCGGTGGGACCGAAGTATAGAATTCGGTCAGACCGATTTGGTTCATAATGTGACCGTTAGGCATTTCGGTGGGACCGACATGATCAACTCGGTGGGACCGATGTGCTAGGCTTAGGGTAAAGCCTCATCTTGGTTGGACCGATTACACAAACTCGATGGGACCGATTTTGGTAATAAGTTAAACAGAGAATTGGCCAAGCAAACTCGGTGGGACCGATTTCATATTTTGGTGGGACTGAAATTAATGCAATAGGCAACAGAGAGTTTGCAAGCCCATCTCGGTGAGACCAAGATCCCATCGGTGAGACCGAATTAATTAGGGTTTCCGGCAGTGGCTATGTCAATAGAACTCGGTGGCGTCGGATATGAAATCTCGGTAGAGCCGAGTTTGACTTTTGGTTTGGGACATATGTGGATTTGAGAAAGTTGTTGAGGGCTGTGGAGCATATCACTAAGCACTTTGAGCAAGCAAGCCATTAAGCAACACCTCATCCCCTCTTTATAGTATTGGCTTTCCTATGGACTCAATGTGATATTGGATCACTGAAATAGAGTCATGAGCTTTGAGCTTGAGCCAATCCTTTGTCCTTATCATCTCGAAAGGGTTCCACATCCTCTAGTCCATGCCACTCCATTGTTGAACTTATCTGAATCATACTAGATTAAAGCATTAGTCCAACAAGAGATATGTTGACATTAATTACCAAAATCACCCAGGGAGCACTTGTGCTTTCAATCTCCCCCTTTTTGGTAATTGATGACAACATACATCAAAGCTTTAGATAAAGATATAGAGAATAACAAGTAAAGCTTTGGAAAGACATGTAACATGCATAGGCTCCCCCTATATGTATGCAATCATGTAAATATGGAATATAAGAGCATGTGAATGCATAGGCATGACAGAGTAAGCAATATGTTACATGTATCTTGGCTATATGCATCAGAGTAAAAGATGTGAAAATAGGAGATGTACCTACATGCTCATGAGTCCTTCTTGCAAACAATATGTACATCAGCAAGAAATCCTCATGCACATGAGTGTGATGCATATACTTACCTTGTGGTCTAGAGTTGGCTTAGGAAGGAAAGAACCTGAGTAAACAAGGTTAGGTAACACAGATACATTTACAAGCCAGAGAAACCAAAAGAAATCACAAGAGTACCAAGACTGGGATGACATGTAGAGAGTGAGTACTGATTACTCTATTTGATATAGACATGTCCCCAAAAGGTAAAGATATGCAATGAATTCAAAGATTTCCTTCCCTAGCAGTCTTTCTCCCCCTGAATCTTATACTGTATAATGGGAGAACATAGGGAAACAAAATCAGAGTGAAACAGATCATAAACATAAACATAGACATGCCTTTCCCCTCTTAAAGACATGTGACTTCTCTCCTCTTGAACACCAAGCATCTGGGCCCTTTGAAGTGAGTACCTCTCTCTCCCTTTTTTCTTTTCTCTCCCTTTGAAGAGAATAAGCTTTGATGTGATCTCTCTCCCCCTTTGACATCAATTTCCAAGAAGGGATCTTCTGGAGTGTGAGTCAAAATAGGTTTGGTCCTTGAGTCACAGAGCAAAGCAACATATAGATTATGATACTGGTAGAGGACAAGAATCATCGAGTGGAGCTGGAATAAAACTATAGGAACATATGGCAAATTGTATTCTCTGCAGTGAAATCGGTGATACCGAGTTGTAGTCTTCGGTAGTACCGAATTGGTTCGGTGTGACCGAAAGCAACAGATCGGTATGACCGAGTTCAACACAGAGAGAACACTTGTCACCTCAGCTCACTAGGCAAGTAAGATCTCACAAAGATTGACAAGAAATTAACTAAAATATTTGCAATGAATTGGATGTAGGGAATGCAGAACAACACAGAGAAAAGAAAATCTAGATGAAGTTTGCAAATGAAAAAACTCAAGGAAACACTAGAGAACTTCATCTAGAATTGGTCGGTGACAAAGTCACCTATGTTAGAGTATATTGACTGAGGAGTCAAGTGAGAACACTTGACCATAAGTCATACTCATCGTTTAAGCTCAAAATGGGGCTACTATTTTTCGTTTAAGCATTGGATGTATTCTCATCTTGTTGAGTTGCTTTGACCTACGACTTGAGGTAAAGCTTCTCTAAGATGGAATGACATACCTTGGGTGGTGGTGTTGATCTTGATCATGTAGTTGAACTTGCGTGGGGTGCTCAAGCTTGATGTAGCGCAAGAATCGTTGGGAGCACCACTTGGAGTTGAGTTCATCAACCTACACGAGTTAGCTTTGCAAGGAAGAGCACTTATATCCGCTAATTGCTTATCGGTACGAACATGTTTAAGATCAATGTCCCCTTTAGCAACATGATCTCGAATGAAATGATGACGAACTTCAATATGCTTAGTTCGAGAATGTTGCACGGGATTGTGAGCAATCTTAATAGCACTTTCATTGTCACAAAGAAAAGGAACATGTTTCACATTGATCCCATGATCTTTAAGAGTTTGGGTCATCCAAAGTAATTGAGCACAACATGAACCGGCGGCAATGTATTCCGCTTCGGCGGTGGATAAGGATACCGAGTTTTGTTTCTTGGAGGACGAAGATACAATAGATCTACCAAGAAATTGACAAGTACCCGAAGTGGACTTTCTATCAACCTTGTCTCCGGCAGATTCCGAGTCGGAATAGCCAACAAGATCAAAAGAAGACAGGATACCAAATGCCAAAATTTGGTGTATGTATCAAGTATCTCACTATCCTTTTCACAGCCTTAAGATGACATTCTTTGGGGGGCGCTTGATATCATGCACACATGCACACACTCAGCATAATATCGGGACGAGAGGCACATAGATATAAAAATGAACCAATCATAGAGCGATAAACCTTTTGATCAACCGGATTACCATCCTTTGTCAGATCAAGATGTCCACTAGTAGGCATGGGAGTTTTCATACGTTTGCTTTCTTGCATGTTGAACTTCATGAATAAGTCCTTGGTGTACTTTGTTTGAGAAACAAAGGTGCCTTCCTTAGTTTGCTTGATTTGCAAACCAAGAAAGAACTTGAGTTCACTCATCATAGACATCTCAAACTTCTCTGGCATTAGCTTTCCGAACTTTTCACTAAAATGAGGGTTAGTCGAACCAAATATGATATCATCAACATAAATTTGGCACACAAACAATTCACCATTAACCCTTTTACTAAAAAGAGTAGAATCTATCTTTCCAATCCCAAAGCCTTTTTCAATAAGGAACTTGGTCAAGCATTTATACCATACTCCAGGAGCTTGTTTAAGACCATAAAGAGCTTTGTGAAGTTTGTAAACATGATCGGGTTTCTTAGGATTGACAAAGCCGGGAGGTTGTTTAACATAAACTTCCTCCTCAATTTGACCATTTAGAAAAAGCACTTTTAATGTCCATTTGGTATAAAGTTATATCATGGTGATTCGCATAGGCAAGCAAGATGCGGATGGACTCAAGTCTAGCAACGGGGGCATATGTCTCACTGTGTCCATACCTTCGACTTGAGTGTAGCCTTGGGCGACGAGACGAGCTTTGTTGCGGACGACTTGACCATCTTCCTCTTGCTTGTTGCAAAACACCCATTTGGTACCAATGATGTTGTGGTTGTTGTCGGGCTTCTCGACCAATGTCCACACTTGATTTCTCTCAAAGTTGTGTAGCTCTTCATGCATGGCGTTTATCCAATCCGGATCTTCCAATGCTTCTTCAACCTTCATAGGTTCAATACTAGAGATGAATGAATAATGTTCACAAAAATTAGCCACACGAGATTTAGAGCGAGTGATTCTCCCGGTTTGGATATCATTGTAGATTTGCTCGAAGGGATGGTCTCCAGCGACTCTTGCTCGAACTCGTGAGAGCTTTTGTTTTGCTTGGGGTGGAACATCTTCTTCATCATCTTGTCCTTCTTCATTGTTGACGTTGTCATTTCCTTATCGTGGTGGAGAAGGAGGTTGATGAGGTTCATCTTGGTGTACTTCCTCGTTTTCTTCATCTTGGTGTGTCCCACTCGTGGATGCTTCCATGTCGACTCTTGGTTCACCTTGTCGTGAGGTAGAAGCTTCCACTTGGATGGACAAGGTACTCTCCTTCACCTTTGTTGGACGGATCTTGGCAATAGATAAGTCTTGGATTGCTTCTGAAGGATCTTTATCAAACTTCACATCTACCATCTCTTCAACCTTTTGGGTGAAATTTTTGTAGACATGTTAAGTGTGCGAGTTTGAGCCATAACCAAGTGGGAAACCTTCATGAGATTTAGGAGAAAATTTAGAACGACGATGCTTGTCAAGAATGTAATACTTTGAGCCAAATTGTCGGGTGGTTGGTGCGACATATGCCAATGGGTGGCTTATCATTGTGGGAGCCAATAAAACATCACCGGTGCCTGGAAACGGGATAAGGCGAAGACATGCACGCCGGCGGATCTTACCCAGCTTTGGGGCTCTCCATGGAGATAACACCCCTACTGCTGCTCTGCGGGGTCTCCGCATGGTCACTAGATCGACAAGTAGCTACAAGAGGCTCCTTGAGCTGTTCGGTGAAAGGATGAAAAAGGGAAAGGCTAGCCCGCTTCTCCTCTCGATGTGGTGTCTAGAACTACTGGAAAAAGGATCCCCCTTCATGGGTGCCCTGGGGGGGTTATATAGGCCTACCCCCCAGGGGTACAATAGTAATCCGGCTGGGCGTGGGCCCCAGCCATCTGTGTTTACGCTTGCTGGCTTCTCCGCCGACAGATGGGGCCCGCCGACTGGTGGACCCAGCCAGCTGTCGACCTTCTGGTCGACAGGCCGGTCCCACCGCTCGGGGGTCTTGTCGGAGGCTGGTTACTGTTGCCTCGCCTTTGGTGACGAGGCCTTTGTCGTGGTAAGCATGGCTACAGTGCTGCCACCGGGCTACTTATTGTTGTAGCCTTACCTCGTCTTATCTCCTTAATGAGGCGCCTCCTTCAAGGGAGTGAACTAGCCAGCTATTGGGAGTCGGCCATACCCCAGGCCGACTTGGGGAGGCCTGGTCGCCTTTAGACGTCTCCCTGACCGAGGGGGCCCGCCACCCATGGGTCATACTGACAGCTCACCGTGGGTGACGTCATGGTTAACATGGCAACAGTGCCGCGCCGTACGGGTGATGGCCACCCCGTATGACGCACTATGGCCATGCGCGTCCCGAGATTCGGGGGTGGCAGGCTTCACTGTAGCCACGCCCCGTCTCATTGCCGTTATGTGGGTGCAGACTCTGAGGGCATGATCTTGGCCGCCTGCAGGGGGGTGGCTTCTTGGAGTCGGCCTTCTCGTGGCCGACTTCTTGGAGCCGGCCCTCTCGTGGTTTTCTTTGAGGATTTTGGGGCTGGGCCGCCTTCATGCAGCCGGCTTGAGAGGTAGCCAGCTGGGGGAAGGCGGCCCCACGCCTTGGATGCTTGGAGGCTTGATCGGCCTATAATTTTGCTGAAGAGCCAGGGGGAGCCGGCTAGGCTACCCGTGGTTATTTACTCCGACAGTAGTCCCCGAACCTGGTTGGGCTCCGGGGCAGAAAAGAGACGAGAAGCTCAATCAGCTTCCTATCTTGAGGAGCCGGAAGTTGGGAGCCAGCTTTGATTAGGTGCGCTGTCTTCTGGAGGGTTTCGAAGCTTGAAGGGGGGAACCAGGCGGTGTGCGAGTCAGGCTGCGAGCTGATCGCCCGCCGCTGTGCGCCACATGGCACCCAACGACTGGAAGGGCCTGCCAGCCCGCGCGCGCGACGGGACGCTGTCGTAGTCCAGGGCCTGCCACCACCGGGGCCCGGTCCACGTGCAGATCTTCTGCGGCCCTGATGGACCGCGCGCCTCCCAGCGGTGGTTACCGCACGCCGTTAAGGCATAATAATTGTGGGACATGGGGGAGTGGGCGCAGTTAATCCCATGTCCCCCCACGCCTCGCCTCCTTGGCTTCGCCGCACGAGGCTATAAGTTGGGGGGAGGAGGGGGAGCGGCAAACGCTCGCACGCTCGCCCTTGCCCTGCCCCTTCCTTCTTCTTCTTCCTCTCCGTCGCCACAGCTTCCTGCCGCCGCCCGGCTCTTCTGCCAATCTTCTTGGCTCGCCGTTGCTCTGTCGTGGGAGGGTCGCACGCCTCTTCGCCATCGCACCTTTCTCGTTGCTGCGCCGTCCCCATGGTGCTGTCGAGCTCTTGGGATGGCTCCAACGTCCATGACGACCACGCCGACTTCCTCTGCCGGACGCGGCGGCTGCCAGGCACTAACTACGTGCGGGTCCGTCTCGCGCCGGAGAGGGAGATCTCGCCGGCACCGGAGGAGGACGAGCGGGTAATCTTCTGCTCGCACTGCCTGCGCGGCTTCGGCCTACCGGCGAGCGGGTTCTTCCGCTCCTTCCTCGAGTTTTATCATCTCCAGCCGCATCACCTCACTCTAAACGCGGTGATGCTGCTGTCGGCCTTCGTCGCCCTGTGCGAGGGCTTTCTTGGCGTCCTCCCCACCCTCGAACTCTGGGGGGAATTCTTCCAGTGCAAGCTTGGCACTGTCGTTGCGGGTGTGCCCGCCCCATGCGGCGCCTTCATCGCCATGCAGAGGACGAGCGACAACAATCCGTTTCCGCCCATCCCGCTGATCCAGTCGGTGAAGCTCTAGCAGAAATCTTACTTCTACGTGAAGAACGTCGCTCCGCAAGGCGACTTCGTCAATCTGCGAGCTTATGTAGCCGGCCCGCCAACTGGGAGGCATTCCTCATGGTCCTACCGGGCCAGGTCGCTGTCTCAAGGTGGGGCCGCCTCCGTTGCACAGCTCCGGGTGATGATCCAGTGGGAGGGCCTGACCGGGGCCGACCTGGTGGTCGTCTTCGTTGAGCGCCGGGTGCTCCCGCTCCAGGGCCGACCTCACATGATCTGCCAGATGAGCGGCCGCTTCGACCCGTGCCGGCTAAGCACCAAGGAGATGCCTCACGCCGAGGTGTCTTACATGGTGAACTAGATTTCCAACTGCAAGCTCACCAAGGAGTGGCAGTACGGCAAGGAGCCGTACTCTCGCGCCAATCCTCCGCCTACGGTAAGTTTCTCTTTTTTTCTTCTTTCCCTGTTGCGGGTTCGCGATGGCCGACTCCTGACCAGTCGGCTTGTTTTAGGCAGAACCCCATGCTTCCGCCAGCAACCGGGGCTGTGATACGTCTCCGTCGTATCTATAATTTTTTATTGTTCCATGCCAATATTATTCAACTTTCATATACTTTTTGGCAACTTTTTATATTATTTTTGGGACTAACATATTGATCCAGTGCCCAGTGCCAGTTCCTGTCTGTTGCATGTTTTTGGTTTCACAGAATATCCATATCAAACGGAGTCCAGACAGGATAAAAACGGATGGAGCTTATTTTTGGAAAATATGGAAAATTCGGAAGGAAAATCAACGCGAACTAGTGCCCGAGGTGGTCATGAGAAAGGGGGGCGCCCCCCTAGGGTGCTCCCCTACCCTCGTGAGCCCACCGTAAGGCGGTTGACGCTCTTTTTTGCCGCAAGAAAGCTAATATTCAGAAAAAAATCACAGCGAAGGTTTCAGGCCAATCGGAGTTACAGATCTCCATATATATACGAAACGGTGAAACAGAGCTAGAAGAGAACGCAGAAACAGAGAGAGACAGAGAGATAGATCCAATCTCGGAGGGGCTCTCGCCCCTCCCATGCCATGGGAGCCAAGGACCAGAGGGGAAACCCTTCTCCCATCTAGGGAGGAGGTCAAGGAAGAAGAAGAAGGGGGCCCTCTCCCCCTTTCTTCCGGTGGCGCCGGAACGTCGCCGGAGCCATCATCATCACCGCCATCTTCACCAACAACTTCACTGCCATCATCACCAACTTTTCCCTCCTCTATGCAGTGGTGTAACCTCTCTCTTACCCGCTGTAATCTCTACTTAAACATGGTGCTCAACACTATATATTATTTCCCAATGATGTATGGCTATCCTATGATGTTTGAGTAGATCTATTTTGTCCTAATGGCTATTTGATGATCGTGATTGGTTTGAGTTATATGCTTTATTATTGGTGCTGTCCTATAGTGCTCTCCGTGTCGCGCAAGCGTGAGGGATTCCCGCTGTAGGGTTTGCAATATGCTTATGATTTGCTTATGGTGGGTGGCGTGAGTGACAGAAGCACATGCCCGAGTAAGTAGGTTATTTGCATATGGGATAAAGGGGACTTGATGCTTTAATGCTATGGTTGGGTTTTACCTTAATGAATCTTTAGTAGTTGCGTATGCTTCCTAGAGTTCCAATCATAAGTGCATATGATCCAAGTAGAGAAAGTATGTTAGCTTATGCCTCTCCCTCAAATAAAATTGCAATAATGATTACCAGTCTAGTTATCGATTGCCTAGGGACAAATAACTTTCTTGTTGACAAAAGCTCTTTACTAAAACTAATTTAGTTGTGTCTAAACAACCCCTACTTTTTATTTACTTGCTCTTTATTATCTTGCATACCTATCCAACAACACCTACAAAGTACTTCTAGTTTCATACTTGTTTCCGGTAAAGCGAACGTCAAGCGTGCGTAGAGTTGTATCGGTGGTCGATAGAACTTGAGGGAATATTTGTTCTACCTTTAGCTCCTCGTTGGGTTCGACACTCTTACTTATCGAAAGAGGCTACAATTGATCCCCTATACTTGTGGTTTATCAGGCTGCAGGGGTGGAACGCCAGTTCCTCCCCGACCGCGTGGTGGATGACGTTGACGACCCGGACCTTGGGGTGGCCTCCATGGAAGACGATGTTGTAGGGGAAGGCGGCGAGGCAGGCGGCCCTGGGCTTGGGGCCGCCTTCGAGGACTAGACGGATGACGACGAGGCCGAAGTTGTTCCGCACCGTCAGCCGGCGCCCGATCATCAAGGTGCAGGCCCATCAGCCGCGCTGGCTGCTCGTGGTGGCGCGCAGAAACGTCGGGCCATGTCGACCCACTTCGGCAGTCGGCCCAAGAAGCCCAAGAGTACCGCGGCGGTGACAAAGCGGGATGAAGCGGCCGCGAAGGCAGCCCGCTTCCGCAAGGTGGTGAAGCAGCCGCAGGCGGTTTCAGCGCAAGTGTCATTTTTCTTATGCCTTTCTTTTTCTTCTTCGACTGATATTCTTCTAAGCCTTCTTCTTGGCTTATCCAACAGGGCCCCACTTTCCCTCGGGCGGGTCCCTGCCGCCTCCATAGTCGGAGCCGTGGGATGGTCTTCAAGCTCCCGCCATGTGGATCCCCGTGCCGATCTCCTAGAGGCGACGGAGCGGAACGCGCAGGAGGCGCGGGAGGAGCGGGAGGCGGAGGGCGGCTCGGGAGGCGAGGGAGAAGTCGGCGGAGGCACGGGCCAACGCGGCTGCCAAGGCCCAGGCGGAGGCCACGGCCGTGGAGAGGGAGGTGGAGGCCCTGCAGAACCAGCCTCTGCAGCTCGTCATCCCCCTTCGCGCCGAGGCTCCCGATATCCCAGTGCCGCCGTCGGAGGAGGCCGGCCGCGGCCAGCCAGTGATGGAGAGGGAGGCAGCGCCGTCGCCGCGGACTGGAACGGGCCAAGGAGGCCGGACCGATGCGCCGCTCGTGCAGCCGGCTGGAGGCGAGCCGACTATGGGGGCAGATCTTGTGGTCTCGTCGCCGTCTCGTCGGTGCACAAGGAAGGTGACTTCGGCGCCGGAGCCACAAAAAACTGCGGGCGCCAGCTCGTCGACCCAGGACCTGGAAGCGGCCAGCGATAGCTCGTCCGGGTGGACGCCGGGCGGTGGGACGGCCGTGCTGAACGTGGCGGCGCAGGACGTCCGGAACCGGCTTCAGGCCCAAGCTGTCGCGCTGAAGCAGTACACTCAAGAGTTTCTCACGACGCGAACAGTTATTCGGGTGAGTCCTCCCGCTTTTTCGTTGATTGCTCCTTATTTCTTCCGTGGGGGTGCGTCAGCGCACCCACTGGGTGTATTCCCCGAGTTCCGAGTCGGCTGCTGAGAAGGCGGCTTGGAACTTCTTAGTAGACTTTGATTGCCATCTTGTTCTTACTCGCGTCTTTTCTCTTATCTGCAGGAGTACCACAACCTCCGCGCAGCTGCTTTCAACTCCCAGGCCCAGGAGTTGAATCAGAAAGCCACTGACCTGACCGAGAGCCGGAGTAAGTGCTTCATCTTTTATCTCAAGTGGGGGCGCATCACGGCACCCACTGGGTGTAGTCCATGAAATTTGGACCGATGTTGAGCAATCGGGTCAGATCTTTTCCTGACGACTTCTTTCTTCATATCTGCAGGGGCCAATGCTGACATGAGGGGCCAGCTAAGCGGAGCCTAGTCCGCCCTTCGCGCCAAGGAGGCCGAGTGTGCCGCCCTGGCTCAGGAGCGCGATCGCCAAGCCAAGAAACTGGCCGACCAGGAGGACAGCCACAAGGCGGCCCTGAAGGCGGCGCAGGACAGCGAGGCCGCCCTCAAAGCCGAATATGAAACCGAGGCGGCGAACTGGGCCGAGGCAAGGCAGGCGTTGAGTCAAGGCTACAGCCAGGTGGAAGACTTAATCAACGGTAGGCCGCCTTCTTCTTCGTTTCTTTGCCTGCCTCCTGCCATCTGGTTCGTCTTTTGATTTTGTGCTGCTACTTTGTTCTTTGTGCAGATTACTTTCACGGTTACTCTGTTGCCGCCTCCCAAGCCATCGAGGCCTACCGCGACGCGCGACGGCAGGCAGGGGCCAAGATCGCACCGGGTGCCGGCCGGTCAGTTGAGGAGCAGCTTCTGGTGCTTCAAGCCCGCCTGCAGTCGGCCCACCGCATGCTCCGCCGTCTTCAGCGCGCTGGGGCGCAAGTGCTGGCCGCCCTCTGGCCCAGCGAGGTGGTTCCCCGCACCCCAAGTCAGGCTGCCGACTGGCTGGAGGTCGCAGTCGGCCGCTTTGAGGCTTGGAAGGCTTCTGCGGCCCGGTCCGGCGCTGGGCGGGCGCTGGAATTCATCTGAGCTTGGTATCCTGGGCTAAACTTGGACCAGCTGAGCACCTGGTGACAGGAGGCCGACGAGGAGCTGGAGGCGGTGCGGCCGGCTATCGTCCAGCGCGCCTCGGTGATCGCCGAGTACACCGACACCAGCGCCTTTGCCCCTAAGGTGGATGATGCCGGTGTCGCTCAGCCGGAGGAGTGGTTCGGGCTAAACCCGACAGAAGGTGAGGACTCGACGGAGGAGATTGCTTGCAGCGATGAGGGCGAAGGGGAAGAGGGAGAGGATGGTGAAGACGTTGTGCCAGACAGCGAAGCGACCAGCCCGCCTCAGCTTGATCTTGCCTCCAGCAACGAGGCGCATGCAAGCGCGCCGCCTGCAAGAGGTGATGATCATGCCGAGATTCACCAGCCGGTCACTCCTCCAGCCGGCACTGCCGTCTCTACCAACCTGCCCGTCTCGCCCGTTGTTCCCTTGGCCTGATCCGCCGTCCTTGCTTTCCTGCTTGTTACTCTTTTGAACAACTTTTATTAAATTTGCGCAGTTCCACCCATTGGGGGTGTATTCAAACTATGTTGAATGCTGGACTTTTGAAGGTATTTTGTGTAAATATAATTATGCATGCGTTTGGCTTCCTTTCATGTTTGCTTTTCATCCTTTTGGCTTTTTCCTTTGCCGCCTTCCCTTGGCCACCGCCTTCCCAGCCAGACAGCTGCTCTGCAGTCTGTGGCTGGAGAAGGACTTGGTCGTTTTGAGAAGACAAGTACTCGAGCTTTCTTATATTGCAACAAAGTGAACGGGAAGCCGGCCAGCCGGCTGCTCTGGTAGCCGGTTGGCAAGGCGGGAGGCCGGCTCGCGATATATAAGTTCGTTAGTCCTTAGCCATTTTTCGTGTGGGCATCCATTCCTACCCTTGGCTCTTGCCAGTCGGACAGTCGATTCTTCGAGCTGTGACTTTTGACAAGAGGGGGCTTGGGTGCCGGCACACTATTTGTCTGACTGCATGCAGAACTTTAGATATAACTCGAGGCGGTGAGTCCCCGGGCCGACTGGTCGAACCCGGTGCCGGACGAAAATGCAAATGTAGTACATAATCATAGGCATGATACTTATCATTCATAGATAAAAGAGGGTAGTCCCCGAGTGCTCCTCAGGGGACCCTTTGTCTTGTACTTAGTACAAAATGTAGCATGGTACATACTGCTTTTTAACTGTAAAATCTTTGGAGGAGATTGGCGTTCCATGGTCGTTCTGACTCCTTGCCGGAATCATCTCTCTTGCGTGCCTTCGGCTTCTGCGCGTCGATTAAGTAGTAGGAGTCATTGCCTAAAGCTATGCTAATGACGAAGGGGCCCTCCCAAGGGGCCGAGAGCTTGTGCTGGCCGGCTGTTCGCTGGATCAGCCGGAGCACAAGATCACCCTCTTGGAAGGATCTTGGCTTGACGTTCCGGCTGTGGTAGTGGCACAGACCCTACTGATAGATGGCGGACTGGCTGAGGGCTAACAGCCGGCCTTCTTTGAGCAGGTTGATGTCGTCTTCTCATGCTTCCCTAGCCTCCGCCTCCGTGTACATGGTGACCCGAGGTGAGTCGAACTCGATGTCAGTTGGGATGACAGCCCATTTAGCTTCTTGATTGGCTTTGCTTCAATCCACTTGGTAAATTTGTCCATAGCGATGAGCAGATGTGTCATGCCGCCGCGTGCCGTCTTGAATGGGCCCACCATGTCCAGCCCCTAGATGGCAAAAGGCCAGGTGAGGGGGATGGTCTTGAGTGCAGAAGCCGGCAGGTGTTGCTTGGAATTGAAAACTTGGCACCCTTTGTAGTGTTTGACTAGTTCCTTGGCGTCATCCAAAGTAGTCGGCCAGAAGAATCCATGGCGGAAAGCTTTGGCGACGAGTGATCTTGAGGCCACGTGGTGGCCGCATTCACCTTGGTGGATGTCCTTGAGGATTGCTATGCCCTTCTCTGGCTCGACAGCGCTGGAAGACTCCAGTGACGCTGTGCCTAACAAGCTCTCGGTTTACTATTGTGTATGCTCTGGCTCGGCGTTGGACTTGTCTTGCCAAGATCTCGTCGGTTGGCAACTCTCTGTTTACTAAGAAGTTGAGGATGAGCTGGGCCCATGAGGGAGTTGTGACTTCTTCTACTGTCAAAACTGCTATGGTGTCCAGGGCGGGTGGACTGGGTGGTGAGGAGTTGGAGTCGGCCACCGCCCATTGTGTCGATGCAGTCCCCAGGCCAGCTGCAGTAGCCCCCGGGCCAAGTTCCAAAGTTCCCAGGCCGGGTGAGACTATGGCAGTCCCCGGGACGCCTGTCAAAGTCCCCGAGCCGCCTGGTTGGTTCCCCAAGTCAGATCCGACTGCGTCGGGGTCAGGCGACACGAAGATGGAATCAGATTCTGGAGACGGCTTTATAGACGGCTTGAGGAGGCGGTGGAGAGAAACACCGGCTGGTATAGCTTGCTGGGTGGAGCCTATTCGTGCCAGGGCATCTGCTCGCATGTTGTCGGCCCGTGGTACATGAAGGAACTCGCATCCTTCAGAATATCCACTGATTTGCTGAACGAGGAAGCAGTAGCTCGCCATGTTCGCGTCCTTGGTGTCCCAGTCGCCAGATGACTGCTGGACCACCAAATCCGAGTCGCCATAGCACAGGATCCGGCTGATGCCGAGCTCTTTGGCTAGCCGGAGCCCGTGTATGAGCGCCTCATACTCGGCCACATTGTTGGAGGTGGCAAAATGAATTTGCAATGTGTACTTGAGCTTGTCGCCCTTGGGAGAGGTGAGGATGATGCTGGCTCCCAAGCCGGTGTGCATCTTGGACCCATCGTAGTGCATCCACCAGTGAGTGGAGTCGGGGGCCGGTGGCATGTACTGGGTTTCGGCCCAGTCGACGAGGAAGTCGGCCAGTGCTTGGGACTTAATGGCGGTGCGAGGCTGGTAGAAGATCATGTAGGGAGCTAGCTCAATGGCCCATTTTGCCACCCGGCCGGATGCATCCCGGCTGCCTATGATCTCGGCGAGTGGAGCAATACATAAGACCGTGATGGGGTGCTCTTGAAAGTAGGGCTTGAGCTTCTTGGCGGAGAAGTACACACCATAGCACATCTTCTGGTAGTGTGTGTAGTTCTGCTTTGAGGCGGATAATACTTCGCTTAAATAATACACTGGCCTCTCGACTAGCTAAGCCCGGCCTTCTTCTGGGCGCTGGACCATGATAACTGTGCTGACCACCTGGCTAGTGGCGGCAATGTAAAGGAGCATGGGCTCTTTCTCAGTCGGTGCCTCCAAGACAAGCGGCATGGTCAGCATCTTCTTTAGCTCATGGAAATCTTGGTCTTCTTGATTGTTCCACTCGAAGTGAGTGGACTTCTTCATGAGTCGGTAGAGGAGGAGAGCTTTCTCTCTGAGTCGGCTGATGAAGCGGTTCAGGGAAGCCAGGCATCCGATGAACTTCTGGATGTCTCGTAGCTTGGTGGGAATCTCCATTCTCTGTATGGCCTTGATCTTCACCGGGTTGCATTCGATGCCGCATTCGGAGACCAGGAAGCCTAGAAGCTGGCCGGCTGGAACTCCGAATACGCATTTCTCGGGGTTGAGCTTGATCTAAAACCGGCGCAAGTTTTCAAATGTCTCTCTGAGGTCTTCCAGCAAGGTGCCGTGCTTCTCCGTCTTCACCACAATATCGTCTACATAGACGTGGGCATTTCTGCCGAGCTGCTTGAGGAGGCATTTCTGCATGCAACGCTGAAAAGTGGCACCGGCATTTCTCAAGCCGAATGTCATAGTCAGGTAGCAGAAAGCTCCGAATGGTGTGATGAAGGCGGTCTTCAGGCGGTCAGCTGGATCCAACTTTATCTGGTGGTAGCCTGAGTAAGCATCCAGGAAGCTCAACAGCTCGCATCCGGCTGTGGAGTCTATTACTTGATCAATCCTTGGCAGGGCGAAGGGGTCTTTGGGGCAGTCCTTGTTGAGGCTAGTGTAGTCTATACACATGCGCCACTTGTTATTTTTCTTCAGCACGAGGACCGGGTTGGCGAGCCACTCTAGAAAGAAAACTTCCATAATGAAGCCGGCTGCCAGAAGCCGGGCTATCTCTTCTCCTACAATCCTTCTATTCTCTTCCGGTAGTCGGCGGAGGGGCTGTTTGACTGGTTTTGCACCTTCTCGGACGTGTAGCTTGTGCTCGGCGAATTCCTTCGGAACACCCGGCATGTCCTTGGGGGACCATGCAAAGATGTCCCGATTCTCACAAAGGAAATCGACGAGCTCACCTTCCTATTTGCTGTCCAGGTTTGCCCCGATGGTGGCAAACCTTTCTGGGTGCTCCGGGTCCAGAGGTACCTTCTTTGTTTCTTTGGCCGGCTGGAAAGAACCTTGGGCATCACACTCCTTGGGGTCGGGGGACAGGGCCGGCTGCTTGCCGGCCATAGCCACGACTTGAAGGCTTCGCGCCGCTGTGGAACTTGCAGGGGGCATCAAGTGCTTGCTCGTAGGAGAAAGCCGGCTACCAAGCCGTCCTACCGCCCTTCTACTTCTTGGGCGCGGGCTGCCCTTCGGGTTGTTCGTCTTCGACTATGGCCACCTGCCGACTGGTGGAAGGCGGCATGGGAGCCTTGAGCTTGTGGTCATTTTGGTACGGGCATCGTCCGGAGTCTCCTGCCGGCGTCTTGGGACTCGGAGCGAGCACCTTCCCGGAGGCGTCTACTTGGAGCTCGGTCTTCATTAAGGAATCGGCCGTGGCGTATTTATCAACTATGACCAGCAGCTCGTCGAGGGTAGTCGGCTCGTCGTAGAGGAGTCGATGCTTGAGGAGGGTGCCTTCTCGACACCCGGCGGTGAAGAACTCTATATATTGAACCTCGTGCACCCCTTCGCAGGAATTGCGGAGCTCAGCCCAACGTGTGAGGTAGTCGTGAGTTGATTCATTGGGCCCTTGTACACACAAGGAGAGCTGTCGGGGCTTGGGAGCCCGTTTGTAGGTGCTGGTAAAGTTGCGGATGAAGGCTTCTGTGAAGTCTAGCCAGCTGTTGATGCTGTAAGGCTTGAGGCTATTGAGCCAGGTGCACACCGTGCCTGGGAGCATGAGGGGGGCATACTTCACGGCAACACGCCTCTTGCCGTTCGCGATGCTAACCTTAGTGGAGTAGTTGATCAACTAGTCTTCCGGCTTCACGGAGCCGTTGTACTTGGGCGTGTCTCTTAGGAGCGAGAACCCTTTGGGGAAGGGCTCGTCGCGGATGCGGGGGCCGAAGCAAGGCGGGCCGACATCATCTTCTTCCAGAGCCAGGGATCGCGCTAGGCGGTCGATCCGGTGGCAGGCGTCATTCTCGCCGACTCCTTCACGACGGCCCAGTCGGCCGCTGAGAGTCGGATGCGTGACAGGCGGTGGAGTAGGATATCTATCCCCACAAGGCGGAGGAGGAGGCGGTTCGCCCCGCCACTCCACAACTCGAGGGCGGCCTTCTGCGTCACGCTCGATGGAGATTCGAGTCCAGCTGCGGCTGGCAGCCGGCTCCTTTTCTTTTCTTGCGCGGGTGTCGCCTGCAGTCGGCGTTCGAGACGTCACACCGTGCTGTCGGCGTGGGGGAGGACTTTCAGCACGGACACCGGCTTCATGCTGCTCTATGGCCGCGTCGATAAGCTATTGGATGCGTCTGGTCATGTAGGGGAGCTCGTCGGGCCCCAGTCCATTCAGCTCGTCTGCGGCCGCCTGGGCGGCACGTAGGTTCTCGAGAGGCGTGGCATAGACTGGGCGGCCTGCTCCCAACACATCAGCGATAGCCGCACCGTGTTTCTTGATGATGCCAACGTGGCTTGGCCCGTCGGGAGGCGGCGTGCCGAAGGCGGCGCGGTCAACTTCGCGCTGGTGAGCCTCGGTGAGGCGTCTCATGGTAGCTAGCTTCTGGCCCTCCGCAACGAGGGCGAGGCGGCGCGCCTCCAATGTCTTGGCGTCGGTGTCGACCTGGATGGGGGTGGACAAGTCATGCAGCGCCGTCTGCAGGGCGTTGTGAGCGTTTTCGCCAGAGGCGGCGCCGTGGCTGATGACCAGTACCTCGGTGATGGCGCTGCAGCTGCTGTCGGCTAGAGGAAGAGGGTCGTTGACGATCACTACGTTGGTGGGGAAGGCGTCAAGCAACGCCGTGTCAGAGTTGACAAGCCTCGGATCAGTGGAGCCAACCGACTCCAAGTCTGCGGCAAGCACGCCGGAGACGTGGAGTTGGTCGAGGGGGCTAACGAGGTGACTCTCGGGGAAACCTATGCCTGCGTCGGAGGTGGGCTCGTTGGAGATGCGAGCCTCGCTAAGACGATCGGCGAGGCAGCTCGCCGCACAGGCGTCGGCGACGCCTTGCAGCGCGTCGGGGCAAGCGCCATTGGGCGAGCCGGGCTGGCTATGCTCACTAGGAAGGATGAGGGTTCCCGTCCAGAACAGGTCTCCGAACGACGGTGCACCTGGCCCCACGATGGGCGCCAAATGTCGGGTGGTTGGTGCGACATATGCCAACGGGTGGCTTATCATTGTGGGAGCCCATAAAACATCGCCGGTGCTTGGAAACGGGATAAGGCGAAGACATGCACGCCGACGGATCTTACCCAGCTTTGGGGCTCTCCGTGGAGATAACACCCCTACTGCTGCTCTGCGGGGTCTCCGCATGGTCACTAGATCGACAAGTAGCTACAAGAGGCTCCTTGAGCTGTTCGGTGAAAGGATGAAAAAGGGCAAGGCTAGCCCGCTTCTCCTCTCGATGTGGTGTCTAGAACTACTGGAAAAAGGATCCCCCTGCATGGGTGCCCCTAGGGGGTTTATATAGGCCTACCCCCCAGGGGTACAATGGTAATCCGGGTGAGCGTGGGCCCCAGCCGTCTGTGTCTACGCTTGCCAGCTACTCCCCCGATCGATGGGGCCCACCGACTGGTGGACCCCGCCGGCTACCGGCCTTCTGGTCGACAGGCCGGTCCCACCGCTCAGGGGTCTTGTCGGAGGCTGGTTACTGTTGCCTCGCCTTTGGTGACGAGGCCTTTGTCGTGGTAAGCATGGCTACAGTGCTGCCGCCGGGCGGCTTATTGCTGTAGCCTTACCTCGTCTTATCTCCTTAATGAGGCGCCTCCTTCAAGGGAGTGAACTAGACGGCTATTGGGAGTCGGCCATACCCCAGGCCGACTTGGGGAGGCCTGGCCGCCTTTAGACGTCTCCCTGACTGAGGGGGCCCGCCACCCACGGGTCGTACTGACAGCTCGCCGTGGGTGACATCATGGTCAACATGGCAACAGTGCCGCGCCGGATGGGTGATGGCCGCCCCGTACGACGCACTGGGCCATGTGCGTCCCGGGATTCGGGGGTGGCAGGCTTCATTGTAGCCACGCCCCGTCTCATCGCTGTTATGCGGGTGCAGACTCTAAGGGCACGATCTTGGCCGCCTGCAGGGGGCCGGCTTCTTGGAGCCGGCCCTCTCGTGGTTTTCTTCGAGGATTTTAGGGCCGGGCCGCCTTCATGCAGCCAGCTTGAGAGGTAGCCAGCTGGGGGAAGGCGACCCCACGCCTTGGATGCTTGGAGGCTTGATCGGCCTATAATTTTGCTGAAGAGCCAGGGGGAGCCGGCTAGGCTACCCGTGGTTATTTACTCTGACACAAATACTTGAAAGTATCCAACTTGGGGTTTGTTACCGGTGAGGAGCTCGTATGCCGTCTTGCCGAGTAACTTGTGAAGATACAAGCGATTTGTTGCATGACAAGCTGTCTCAACGGCTTCCGCCCAAAAGTGCTTTGGAGTCTTGTACTCATCAAGCATCATCCTCACCATCTCAATAAGAGTTAGGTTCTTCCTCTCAACAACTCCATTTTGTTGAAGAGTGTACGTAGCCGAGAACTCATGTGAAATCCCTTCTTTGTCAAGAAAGGTATCCACATTTGCATTCTTGAACTCCGTTCCGTTGTCGCTGCGAACCTTCTTGATCTTCACTTCAAATTGATTTTGGGCATTCCTAGCGAAGTTCTTTAAGATCTTTTTGACCTGCGATTTATCATCAAGAAAGAACACCCATGTAAATCTTGAAAAATCATCAACTATAACTAGACAGAATGAGTTACCACCGAGACTCTTGTAGGCATTGGGACCAAAGAGATTCATATGAAGTAGCTCGAGCAGTCTTCTCGTGGTCATAATGTTCTTGGGGGGGGCTTCCTCCAACTTGTTTTCCTGCTTGAGAAGCACTACAAAGTCTATCCTTGTCAAATATAACATCTTTTACTCCAAGGATATGATCACCTTTAATAAGCTTATCAAGATTTCGCATGCCCACATGACCTAACCTTTTATGCCACAACCAACCTTTCGAGGATTTAGCAATTAGGAAAGTTCTAGGTTGATCCTTTTTAGTGAAATCAACAATGTAAAGACCACCTCTACGTGTACCGGTAAAGACCATTTTATGATTATCTCTACGAAACATTTGGCAGTCTACTTCAGTAAATAGGACATTGAAACCACAGTCAGCAAGTCTAGATACGGAAAGTAAATTCTAGCCAAGAGATTCAATGAGCATAACATTTTGTATGGAGCTATCATGTGAGATGGCCACCTTACCAAGGACAACCACCTTACCCTTTGAGTTATCACCAAAAGTAAGATACTTTCGAGGGTCATAATTTTCAGCAAGCTCACGAAACATATCTTTGTCTCCGGTCATATGATCGGTACGTCCACTATAAAGGACCCATTCCTTTCCTCCTGCCATGTAGCTGCGAAGATTAGCCAGCATCATCAAGATCATAGTCACTATCATCATCCTCATCATAGTATCCATGTTCAACATCGTCATGTGGTGGATCAATTCCTAGAGAGGGTGATTCATTAGAAGTATGACCATAATAATGTTCATCTCTATGAATTCTAATGACTTCGGATATGATAATGATTCCAACATCTCCTTTGGCACTCGTAAGATTTGTAAGCTCAAATAAACAGTCACCAAATTTGGGATCATTGGAACTCATCTTACTCAAGGCAATAGACTTATGAAGGATCTCATCTAAGTTTTTCAAGGAATAGTTTGGAAATCGTTACTCAAGGAATCTCCATATGGTGTAGGCACAATCAAGAGTAGGCAAGCAACCAAGCAAATTTCTAGGCAAACCTCTAGTAATAAGATTAACAGTTCTAAGGTTGCGAATCATGTCAAGATCCTCATCGGGTGTGGGATGCAAGGGATCAACAATGCGAGCACAAGGAGTAGTAATGTACTTGGTCAAATGATATTCATTGAAAATCTCAAGCATCTCATTTTTCCACTCATGAAAGTACTCTCCATCAAGAATAGGCACTCTATGTCTAAGACTCCCCAACATATACTCATCCATCTTCCTTCAAAGGTGTTTAAACCAAAGCAATGGAGACCAATGCTCTGATACCAATTGAAAGGATCAAGAAGAGGTGTCTGGAGGGGGGGTGAATAGACTCTTAGCAAGAAAAGTTGCAGTGTTTAAATTCTTTGAGTTGTGGTGGAGTTTTAGCACAAGTTCAAGCATTCACAATACATATCAAGCAAGCATGACAAGAGTATATGAGCAGCGGAAAGTAAATCATGCAAGTTGCAAGAATGTAAATGGATGGGATTGGAGTGTGGAAACGCAATTGGAGACACAGAGATTTTTGGCGTGGTTCTGATAGGTGGTGCTATCGTACATCCACGTTCATGGAGACTTCAACCCACGAAGGGTAACGGTTGCGCGAGTCCACAGAGGGCTCGACCCATGAAGGGTCCACGAAGAAGCAACCTTTTCTATCCCACCATGGCCATCGCCCATGAAGGACTTGCCTCACTAGGGTAGATCTTCATGAAGTAGGCGATCTCCTTGCCCGTACAAACTCCTTGGTTCAACTCCACAATCTTGACGGAGGCTCCCAAGTGACACCTAACCAATCTAGGAGACGCCACTCTCCAAAAGGTAATAGATGGTGTGTTGATGATGAACTCCTTGCTCTTGTGCTTCAAATGATAGTCTCCCCAACACTCAGCTCTCTCTCATAGGATTGGATTTGGTAGAAAGATGATTTGAGTGGAAAGCAACTTGGGGAAGGCTAGAGATCAGGATTCATGTGGTTGGAATGGAATATCTTGACCTCAACACAAGTGTAGGTGGTTCTTTCTCAGAAAATGTGTGTTGGAAGTGTAGGCATATTCTGATGGCTCTCTTCACGAATGAAGAGTGGGTGGAGGGGTATATATAGCCTCCACACAAAATCTAATTGTTACACACAAATCACCAAACTTGGTGGGACCGAAGTATAAAACTCGGTCAGACCGATTTGGTTCATAATGTGACTGTTAGGCATTTCGGTGGGACCGACATGATCAACTTGGTGGGACCGATGTGCTAGGCTTAGGGTAAAGCCTCATCTCGGTTGGACCGATTACACAAACTCGGTGGGACCGATTTCATATTTCGGTGGGACCGAAATTAATGCAATAGGCAACAGAGAGTTTGCAAGCCCATCTCGGGGAGACCGAGATCCCATCGGTGAGACCGAATTAACTAGGGTTTCTGGCAGTGGCTATGTCAAGAGAACTCGGTGGCGCTGGATAGGAAATTTCGGTAGAGACGAGTTTGACTTTTGGTTTGGGACATATGTGGATTGAGAAAGTAGTTGAGGGATGTGGAGCATATCACTAAGCACTTTGAGCAAGCAAGCCATTAAGCAACACCTCATCCCCTCTTAATAATATTGGCTTTCTATGGACTCAATGTGATCTTGGATCACTGAAATAGAAAAAGTAGAGTCGTGAGCTTTGAGCTTGAGCCAATCCTTTGTCCTTATCATCTTGAAAGGGTTACACATCCTCTAGTCCATGCCACTCCATTGTTGAACTTATCTGAAACATACTAGATGAAAGCATTAGTCCAACAAGAGATATGTTGACATTAATTACCAGAATAACCCAAGGAGCACTCGTGCTTTTAGAAGCCAACCCCCCACCCCCTCCGTCGCCCCCTCCCCCCCACATGCCGTTCTCTCCCCCCAAACACGAACACACTAGCACATTAGCACCCCCTCCTTCTAAAGTCTGGACCCCAATATAGGTATCTTATCACTTTGTCTCTCGGGCATGCACACATCTCTTCGCCCACTCTCCAGGTCTTCCGGCATCTCTCTTTCCCAAGCACACGCACTATGTAGAGTGTATCTTTCCCATACACACAAAATGTCACCCCAAACGTCTATCTCCCTAGTTATGTGGTTCTCGCACACTCACCTCATACACCACCCCCACTGCAAACAAGCACACGTTGTCTCCTTGTGAACCACTCTCCTCTTTCTATCTCTCCCACATGCGGACCCACCCCAGCTCCTTCCATGTATACATATATGCCGTGACTCTTTCCATAGCTCCCTAATGTATCATCATTCTCAATCTCGCACGTTGTTCTCTACACCATCTATTCTAGATCTCTCATGAAGTCCCTATCACACACACGATGACTCCCTTCCCCTGCGTCTCCATACATAGGCCAATTTCGAACAACATCAACATTGTCTCCCTATCTATACGCCACTTATGGACACAAACGACCTCTCTCCCCCCTCTTTTCCTATCTCTCTCTCTCTCTCTCTCTCTCTCTCTCTCCGTCGCTAGCTCTCTCTCTCTCTCACCCCCTCTCCCACACACACTAGATGTCTCTTCCAAATAGTCTGCTCCCCGCCAGCACCCATGCTATCCCGCTACTACACATGCCTTTGTCTCTCTTTGATACACATGTCACACCATTCCCCCTTCCATTATACTAGGTTTACATCATTAGTGGTCTCTCTACTCCACATACACACACTCCCTCTCAGAGACAAACGCACGCACAAACACATAGAGACATGCACAAACACCCATCTAGCTATCTGGATCCTTCTTTTAAGACACACACCCTTGCATATTCTCTATAGCTCTAGATATGTATATACCCCCCCCACCCCGCTCTATCTCAGATGCACACCAAAATTCTCCATCTCTCTAACTCACACATCTGTCCCCATGTCCGCATGTGTATCTCACATACTCACTCTCTGATTATGTCTATGTGTCTCCACATTACACAACACAAAGCCCCATGTACATGTCTCTCTCTATCCTCCACACACATAGACACAAAGAATCTCTTATCATTGCCTCGGTCTCTAGACATATCACACATGCGCTCTCTCTCTCTCGCAAACACGCTCAACAAGGGTTTCCCCGTGGATAACTTACCATCTATTCATCAACAGTCGTGGCAGTACGGCGAACACGAGACATGAAAATGAATAAATCTACACGTGCGTAGACCACCTAGTATGACTACTAGGACTAGAGCAAGCCGAAAGCGCGCCGCTATCCCCCCTCCCTATTGGCGACGGGAAAACATTTGTTTTACACAATCGATAAGTCATTGTGCTAAGGCCCCACATGCTGAGCCATTGAATAGAATGTAGATCCTAGTTTACGGAAACAAGAATCGATAATATGTTTGTATCTACATACTTATATTTCTTCTCTTATAAAAAACCAAGTTGGTGATGGTGGTATGCGTGCCATCTTGCAGTAGACCGTCTGATCTATATCTAACAAATGGAAATTAAACTAAAAGATACCCACACCTCTCTCCACATTGGCAGACAAGGCCTTCTCTCGTTCATCCTTATCTCCAACAACCTCATTGTTGAGCAATTAATAAAGGAAGCCTCTGGAACAAACTGGCGTGGTGGCCGCTGCCGGCGTCATTCATCCCCTTGCCTCCGCTCAGTCTGGCCACCAATCACCACGATGCCCCACTCCACTTCACCTTATCTCCTCTTTCTCGAGATATCATTAGTTTTTACACATGGGATTACTCCTGCATGGGTCAATCACAACAAGTGTTTTTATAAAAATATGCATCTTGATGTTCCATGCAATGCACGGACATCTTGCTAGTACTCCTACAAAAGACTAAGTTGGTGATGATGGTGTGTGTGCCATCCGTCATTTCTGGCCATTAGATTAGTCCGACCACCAATCACCACCATGCCCCACTCCACTTCACCTTATATCCTCTTTCTCGAGATATCATTAGTTTTTACACATGGGATTACTCCTGCATGGGTCAATCACACCAAGTGTTTTACAAAAATATTCATCTTGATGTTCCGTGCAATGCACGGACATCTTGCTAGTACTCCTACAGAAGACTAAGTTGGTGATGATGGTGTGTGTGCCATTCGTCATTTCTGGCCATTAGATCTACATCTAACGACTGTGAGTTAAGTTGTTGCCTTTTCTCACCAACATCCCACTTCTCTACCAATTTGTGGAAAAACCCATAATTAGTATCTTAAAACCAACCACACTCATCCCTCACCTCACCAAAACAGCCCAAGTAATATTTTATGATTGAAACATAATATATCTCTAGTGATATATGTATATCAAAATTAGAGTGTTTTGTATCAAGTTTGTGAATAAGTATTATTCTAACTATGATCTGTTGCAACCCACGTGAACATTGCTAGTATTTCCAACCATTACAAAAAATTCTAGTATTTCCATAGTTTCGAGTTTTCTATTAAGATATTAGTCACTCATGGTTGATATTTACTTTCAATCACGTACACATAGGCACTATGTAACTAGCCATTTTTATTGGCTTCCAAAGGTTAACTTTCACTCCTACTTACAATATGTAGAGTATTTAACAAAGAACTACCACTTTCAACCAGCCCTAGGAAGAAACTATTGTACAAAAAATAGTTAAAACATACCCAAAATTTCTTAATTTGTGCCAAAAACTACTACCTAGTGCCGATTAGGGACGTTTAAACCCGTTTATGTCAGGGTTAGCCCGCACGTCCGTGCTGATGAGGCAACTTAAACCAACACATTTTGTTTGACCGTTGACATGAGGGACGGACATCTGACCTTCTATCCTATTATATTCCCCGTCAAATCATTATTTTTCCGAAAAATTACTTCAAACACTACTGATGCGTGTTCGTCGGTGGCGCCGGTGATGAGGGAGTTAGCCGCCGCTCCGCCGGACGGGCCGGATGTCGCGCTGGCCTCCGCATGGGTTGGCTGGCTGGCCCGAGCGTGACTCACGCGGGAGCAAGCCACCGTGCTGGCCTTCGCTCGAGCCAGATGGCTGGCCTTAGCATGGCGCATGCGAGCAAGCCGCCGCGGCATCTTTCCCATCTAGCTAGCAAACCTTGCAAACAAGCAGGTAGATGGAGCTATCTTGGCTAGCTAGTGGCCGCGAGCGCCGTACGGAGCTGGCATCCGGGCTACCGCAAGATGGGCTCCGCACCGCCGGCGGTTTTAACCTCGCCTTCTACCGGCAATGGTAGCTGTGTCCCATGGTCGAGGATGACTACGTGGATGGGCCAGAGGTAGGAGGTCACTCGGGGATTTTTGTGCAGACTAACATGTAGGTCCCACAAGTCATAACGCTTAACTTGCCGGTCGAATAGAAGGCCTTGACTTAAGGGGCGACATGGGTTGAACGTGCCTATAACGGCACTTTGTAGAGTAGTCGTTTCTTGGTAGGGCTGGTTGGTAAGGGCATGTACAATGGTTGATAAGGTAGTCTTTTCTTAAGTCTACCAGGTATGCAAGTGGTAGTAGTTTCTTGGCATTATTAGTGGTTTCTTGGCATTATTAGTGGTTTCTTGTAAGGAACAATGTACTACTAGCGACAAAAGACGATTCTAGGTTGCGTTGTACTCCAACAAGTACTACTAGTGGTCGTGGGAGTGTATACCTCGTATTGTGGGTTCGATCCCGGCCGAACACACGGCGGCCTTTTTTTAAATAGTAACTTCGCTACGAGCCAATATTGTACACTGGTAGTTTGAGTTTTGAAGTCGAACGGACGTGTCGCACCACAATCTGGCTGCACTAGATAGCCCAGCTATGTGACGGGTTTTCCTTCCCATCATCTCGTGGCTCGCGTGCTCGCCCTAGCCACACCTCGCTTGCAGCTTCCTCATCAGCTAGTAGCATATTTAAAATAGCGCCTCCTAGTTAAGCCCGAGGAGCCGGAAAAGCCCGGCGCTGCATTGGGAACTATGAAATATGGCTCTGTACGTAAAGTGCTAGTACTCTACTACTCTATAGCTTGTGGCATTGCACGCATGGACTTCACTCCATTATCGGCTCTATAAAAGAAATTCCTCTTGATGTGATTTTTTTTGTTTTCAAATGAAGGAAAAAGCTTTGCCTCATCTCATTCATGAAGAAGGAACTACTAACAAAGTTCGATGAGATCCATTACACCTCCACAAATGGAAGCGAAAAGCCTAGTCTCGCTGTATCAAATAACTCAAATGTTCTTCCCCCGCAGTAACCGTCATTGATAAACAAGCTGCTAGTGTGTGTGTGTAAGAGGAGCAGCTGAGTAGGCCAGCTACGCGCTGGAATAGAGCACTGAGACTACCCACTACGCAGGTGTACTTTCCCTGCATTGATAGTACAGCGATGGTTCTAGAGAACAGTACTACCCTACACTTCCAACTATAGCTCCTTGGCCCTGAGATTCAAGAGTTCAAAACTGGTGCACTATACTAGAAGTACAGTACTACATCGACTACTAGTTGATAAAGTAGTATTAGTCTACAGTACGAGTACGAGTACGTAGTAAATAATAGCCTCACGCCTTCGCTAAGGAACGATCGAGGAGTTACAGTTGGAAGGGACGAGGCCCTATGATTACTACGCTCTTATCTCCTCCTCGCCAGTTCCCCTCCCCCCGAAGAGAAGGAACTTCGTCGCTGCTCCCATGGATTCTCTAGGCGGTTCTCCTCCTCGTCGGGGCTGAGAGACCTTGGACGACGATCCTCTAGGATAAATCGCACGCCGCTGCGACGTCCTCACCGCCGCAAGACTCGGTGCTTCCTGCACCAACTTTTTCAAGACGGTGCTTAAACAGGCTTGGGAAAAGGCCATGCTTGTTGGTTGTCCATGCGTCCTTGAGGAGAAGGTTCTTCTATGGGACAATCCTTCGAACAGTCCACCGCTCCCTGGACATGGTTGCACGTTGACTCCGCTAGAGTTGCCGATGTTGAGAGGTAGTCGGATTTCGTCCGATGAGCATGTCAAAAATGGAGTTTGATCATGTAGTACTTAATTATTCCATTTCCATCCCGTAATTTCTCCGCTGCCCACCGTCTTATATATAGGTATGGGTCGGTGCCAACGAAGATTGCTTGCATACCTCCGGCCGGATACCACCATCATTTTGCACAACATCCACATCAGTGCGGCCGTTCCTGTAGACCCCTTCTCAACCATTGGGATCGGCCTTCCGGACTGGCTGGGCTTGAATACATATGATGATGCCTACATGAGATTGTAGAAGATAGCAATTGCGGACCCACCGACAAAGCGACGCGGCTACAACGATTACTATCTCATTGCGGTGTTCGACATAAGGATTGCCATCAATGTAAGAGGCAGTAACGGCAGAGGCTGGCACATGTTGGCCGCGGTAGATTTGTACCCCTACACGTTCGAATGCGCCGTGCGCCATCTAGGCCGCATCTTCGCGGTGACAAGCCAGGGGACTTGTTTCATCTGGTTGCCATCCTACGGTACGGGAGATTACAAACGGAATGCACAAACCATCATTTGCATCCCTAACGATACTCCATTATTTTGCAGGGACCAGTCATCCCCTGATCAAAATAAGATCGTCGATCCTGGATGTGCATTTGCATCCGCGATTTGGTCTAACCTGGAACCTTGTAGCTGACTTTGGCATATTGGGATCAACTATCTTTGCAGTCGTTACCCATGGTACCACTGATGTGCAACATGGTCACACAGTCTACCACGATCGGACCGTCACCATCTACCCAGGTATTCCATTTAGTATTATATTTTTTAACCCTCTCGCTTTCTATTTCATTGTTGTACTACTTACTTACTAGTACTAGTAGGAGTACTTTTTACCTTGAAGGACGCGTATAGCTAGCTAGGCCCTTGAAGACTTGAACCCACTAGCTGCCACCATTTTTTACATGTCTTACTATCTCATGCATGTAGCCAAGAGTGTCTATGTATAATAAGCCGGTTATTTTACTTCCTCTATACCGGAGTAGTACTGTTTGATGCACAGCATTACTGACTGCCATATTTGAGCACAACATTATTATGCATGGAGCTTGACTGTGTACGTCACCATGTGTCCAGATCCGAGATGCCGCGTGTACCAGATGAACGGCATCGAGTTTGACCCCCATGATGCTACGTGGGTTCCGAGGAACACTCTTGGAGAGTACTCGCTTTTTATTGGGGACAGCTACCCCATTGTGAAGCGGATGCCACCTTTCGTGCATGACACCGAAGGCCTGCCGTTCATGAAGCATGGTTGTGTCTTTAGTGCGCACCGCCGGATGAACGACATGGTTGTGTCTTCAGCTTGGATGAGTCTCCATCGTGTGGAACCAGACTAGAAAGCTACGACAATGATTCCCATTGCCCACCGCTATGGATTGTGCCATCCATGAAGAACACCTGGGACTGGAACCTGGAGGAGGACATGTAGCCCATCTATAACGTGTAAGTGGGGTATGGTAAATTGTGAACGGTAGCGTTGTGAATATATGTAGACTAGTCGTGCACAAATTTATCACATGAATTGGAGATGAACTTGTGTGGCATACTGGCATTTGTCCTTTAGAATTTATTACTAGTAAATGTGTTATGTGTACGTGCAACTTGTGTGGTTGTTGCACGGGCTCCAACACGCTCTTTGAGAAAAAAGATGGCACAACTTTGGATATGGGTGACATGGCGGCATAATATGGTAGCATCGTCCGCTATAGTTGTAATACTCCTACTGGGACGAAAACTCCTACAAAACCTTGCGCTTGGCTCTTTGCCTCTTTAGGAGGTTCAGGAGTTCGTACTCGTGTGAACCTTGCACTTGGCTCTTCGCCTCTTCGGAAGGTCCAACAATGACGATACTACAGTACAATATGCTTCTGGCAATCTGACACCGATTGAACTGCTGCACGTCCACCGCGAGGGCGAGGGCGAGCGAGAGGGAGAGGTACAGGGTGTTGTAGTCAAACCCCTATCTTCGTCCGGCGAGCCACTACGCGCGTGGGTGAGGGAGGCGCATAGTAAGCAAGCTTCTCCTCGTTCGGCGAGTTGACGGGATACATCAAAACAATACTAGTACTAGTCCTTTCTAGTTAATATGGCTTAATTTGAAACGATAAAAATACACCAGCGGTCAACTTATGTGACAATACGCTCTTTACGGTCACTATATATAGTTTTGCGGTGATTATGCGATCACTAGCTCATCATAGAGCACCGTATTGCACCCTACTGACCGGCCACATAGTCGACGTGGCACTTTGTTGATTGGTTAAATTGTCACCTGGTTTCTGGGTCCCACCAGTCAGTTGGAAGAGCAAAGAAATTAGTTAAACAAAACTTTACGCAGGCGCGACAGGAGTCCAACCCTTGCGCGCGAACCACCCTGGCTGTGTATGTGAGTGCATGCACGTGTACTCCTTCGGTCTTCCAACAAAGAGTGTACATCGGCTAAAAACAACGAGTGTACATCGGCTAAAAAACAAAGAGAGCCTAGTCCTTAACCCACGTAGAATGAGAAGAGAATTACTCAGATCAGAGGGCATAAGGTAAAGGAGTAAAAGAGCCTTACGTTCCCTCCCACAATCAATTCCCCTACATATAACTAAAGCATTTCTAGACTCGACATCGACCAGTTTGGCTCAATGAACCTACAGGCAGTTCGGCTCTGATGCCAATGTTGTCAGAACCCCGATTCCAAGTCACATCGATCTAGCCGGTAACACCTCATATCACATTGCGGCCTCACGCACGGTATCCCCACGGGTGTAGCCTTACCATGGCCCGGGACCGTTTGCGCCTTTTGGCTCATGTATATGATAGTGCCACTAGCATCCATATGACAGAGAACCCGGGCCGACATGGCTAGTCGTGAACCCAAAGCGGCACGGACCTATGGGGACAGGCATACATGAATCACATCGAGCATGTCGGTCATCTGCGAGTGAATCCGGGCTGTAGCACTGGGCTAACAGGACTCCGGGGAACCCGGGCTGTAGCAGGCTAGGCAGGACTCCGGAAGTCACCGCGTGACATTTCCCCGAAGGGACAGACATAGGAACGAAGTGAAACACATGCCGGCCAGTCAAGTGTCCTGAGCAGTAGTGCTGGGCTAGTAGGACTCCGGTGAACCAGGCTGTAGCGGACTACTATGGCTCAAGGAGCACTGGACTACATTTCCCCATAAGAGAGGCTGCCAAGGATAAACAACCAGATTGTCGGATCCCACACATACCAAGCATTTCAATCATAGACACAATATGCTCGATATGTGCAAATACAACATGGCATCACAACAAAACTCTACAACTCAAGTACTTTATTTAAAGGCTCCAGAGAGCCATACATAACATGTTCATACAGGTAGGGGTCACATGACCTAACACTCAAGTCATACAAGCATACAAGCACATGCGAAAGCAAATAGTCTGAGTACAGACACTAGAAAGAAAGAAGGCTTGTCGAAGCCTGTCTATCTACATAGGGCCCTCCATGGCCAGGATCACCACCTGGGTGGCAAGCTACTGATCGACGTTGAGATCTACATAAAACCCATCGGAGGGGGCGGTGTTGTCGTCTGAAAACAGTAATTAAAGCAACATGAGTACAAAGGTACTCAGCAAGTCTTACAACAGAACCTACTATACATGCTCATTCTCAAGAAGGTGGTGGAGTTATTGCAGCAAGCCAGCTTTGACTCTTGGCTAAGCTATCCTACGAGACACCACTAGTAAAATAGTTTTCGCACACGAGTCCACTAATCACCAACACAATACTCCACCGGGGATACTCCCTCATCATCCTATGAGGGGGCCATCCTCGGTACTCACACTTATCTTGAGTCTTTTAGTAGTAACCATTAACTTGTCTATGAATTGTATAGGCAACCAAGTAGTCCTTTACCGCGGACGCGGCTATTCGAATAGATGATGTTAACCCTGCAGGGGTGTACTTCTTCATACACGCTCTCACCACTTACCGTCGTTTACACGACATGTACTCGGCAACCTTCAAGCGGAAGCCCAACGAGGGTGTCGGCCATGGCCTACCTAAACACTCAAGTCTCTAGTCCAGGTTTATCGCCTATCTAGGTTCTATCCGCAGGGAGTCCGGCCAAGGTTTCCACATACGGCCCCAAATGATGTGAACAGGGTTCCCGAGACACCAAACGGGTGACCCTGGTACACCGTGCCACGGTGTATCTACCGCATCATAGCCCACCCCTAGGGTCAGCGCTACACACGACCGCCAACACATAACCTACAAGCACCAGAAACTAATTGCAACTCCTGGACAGAGTACTAGGGTGATTAAGAAGCCGAGAGGGTCAATTAAGGATCCCAATGCATGGTTGTAGCTGATTCTTAAATCACACCTACAGATCTCAGTTCTTAGGGACGGCCTCAATGAAACAACCCACCATGTACTCCTACATGGCCTCTCATCGATACTTTTACCAAATCATGTTCAACACATCCCTCACATTACCGACATAATCATTTCACTCTAGCACATCACCCAGATGAACCAGACCTGACACAACTCTAAGCATAGCAGGCATAGCAAGGTAGGAAACACATACATGGCTCAATCAACTCCTACACATGCTAGTGGGTTTCATCTAGTTACTGTGGCAATGACAGGTCATGCAGTGGATAAGGATTCAACTACCATAGCACACAGCAGTTTGAAACGTTGTTGTCTTAATGCAGTAAATGAGAGCAGAGGCGAGAACATGGGATTGTATCGATATGATCAATGGGGCTGCTTGCCTGATGGAGTAGTAGTAGGGTACTGCCCTTCAGTTGGATACTCGGAGATATCCTCGGAGGCAGAACCTACCACGAAAGACACCACAGAATATAATCAACACATGGCAATATGCAACAATATGATGCATGCTATGACATGGCAAAATGAGGTGTCCTGCCTAATGCAATGTGAAACAAGTTGAAATGGGTCCACTTGAATCAAGGATTCAAACGGAAGCTTAAGTTCTTATGCATTATAAGTGTATTAGCTTGTTTCACCTAAACAGCAAGGTTAAAGTGTTTTGTCATGCATGAAACCATTACAGATCGAAAGATTGATTTTTTCTGATCATTTTTCATATATAATTTGTTTGATTTGGAGCTATGGTTGATTTTTTTATGATTTTTAGAAGTTTTGGCTATTTTCTGGAATTTCCTATATAAGAATAAACCCAGAAAATAAATAACTGCGTCAACACTGCGTCACTGTGACATCAGCGAGTCAAAGGCGCCAGCCTAGGTCAAACCTGACGGCTGGGACCCACACATCAGTGAAACAACTAATTAACAGGGTTAAGTTAATACTAACTAAACTGTTAGTGGGGCCTGGGCCTGCATGTTAGTGACCTATTGGGTTAACTAAAAATTGATTAGTGCTAAGCTAAAATTAGCAGGGGTCTGGGCCCACCTGTCATTGACCCAGGGGAGTTAAACCCCAGGTCAAACGAGGTCAACGGGCCGGCGGTTTGACGCTGGCGACGACTGACGCGGTGGAGGGCTTCGGAAAACGCCCACAGGCGACTATTTGCACGGCGGAGAGGCTCTACGTGACGAGGAGACTCGTCCGCGTCTAGTGGTGGTGGTGTTTGGGCTCGGGGTGGTCGGAAAAGACGCCGGCGACGAGTTTGGCGGCGGCCGGAGCTCGGGTGAGCTTGGACTCGTCGCTAGGGGACACGGAGAGGCATGTGGGTTAGTGCGTTGAGCTCCTGGGGGTGCGGTAGGGCTAGTGGAGAAGGTGGTGCGGCCGTTGGGTGGCCAGAGCCTCATCGGTGACGAGCTCCGCGGCGGCGTGTGCGGGTGAGCTACTGCAGTCGCTACGGGGCTCGAGAGAGGGAACAGAGAGGGTGGGGAGGTAGCTAGGCTCACGGCGGTTGCGACGGAGCTGACGGCAAGGTCGGGGACGGCCTGCTACGATGGTGATGGTGAAGGGGGTCTCCAGCGGTGGCGGAGTCGGGCGAGGTCGATGCGGTGGCTTTAGGGCACGCGAGCGCTCGGGGCTTGGCCTGCTCGATGGAGAGGAGGGTGGTGTTGCTCGTGGACACGGTAGGGCGGCGCAGAGATGACAGTGGCTACGGCTACGGCGGTGAGATGGCGGCGGCTGCGGCGGCCATGGCGTCGGGGGAGCGAGGGAGAGAGCAGGGGGGAAGTGTGAGGTGTCCAGGGGGCCGGGGGCGCGACGTGGAGGTCGTACCGCCCGTCTAGCGACGAAGCGGCAAGCAGGAGGTGGCGCACGGCGGTGCGAGCGCGTCGGGCACGCGCCCGTCCTCCTTCTGTCCCAAGGAAGGGGACGACTGGCACGGCCAGATGGACTGGGCCGTGCTGGGCCGACCACTTGGGCTACAGGCGCTCCAGGTAAGAAGGCCCAGGTGGGTTTCTCTCTCTCTCTCTATTTTTCTATTTTTATTTATTTTCTATTATTTCTGTAACTTTAGGGCTTTAAAAATGCCATGGCATTTCCAAAAATCATAAAATTAATCATGGCTACTGCTTAGAATATATCCAATAGTAAACATTTTAGTTTATGATTATTTGAGCATTCAAAATATTTTATAGCATTTAAATGCCCAAATGCAAATACTATATGAATTAATCCAAGGACCCTAAGATGTCCTATAAAAATGTTCACCATTTTTGTCAAAGGTGTTAACCCAAAACAAAAAGGGTGGGATTTTTAGAAGGGCATTTCAAGTTCATTGAAAAGTTTTTTTAGTAAACCCTAGTTGTTCCAGGGGGTGCTGGGGGTTCTATCATCCCCATTTCATTTTTCTGGGAAATTTAAACATGATGCAATCGCTCTAATGCATGAACTAGCTAGGGTTTGACAACTCACCCCCACTCAAAAGAATCTTGTCCCGAGATTTAGGATCTGTTGGGAAGAAAGTGGGTACTCGAGTCGAAGACGATCCTCCCTTTCCCAAGTGGCTTCCTTTTCGGAATGGTGTGACCATTGAACCTTGAGAAACTTGATGTTATGGCGTCAAGTGGTACGCTTGGCTTGATCAAGGAAACGAACTGGATATTCCCGATATGAGAGATTATCTTGTAGATCAAGCATTTCATGGTCCACTCCACGGATAGGATCCGCGAAGAAACGCCCGAGTTGAGAAACGTGGAAGACATCCTAAACTCTGGAAAGATGCGGAGGTAGTTCCAATTGGTAGGCAACTTCTCCTCATTTGGCAAGAATGCGAAAGGGTCCAATGTAACGAGGAGCCAATTTGCCTTTGATACCGAAACGATGGGTTCCTTTTAACGGAGTAACCCGAAGGTAAGCCTTCTCGCCGACTTCATAAGTCATGAGCTTATGTTTATGATCATATTGGCTCTTTTGACGAGATTGGGCTGTTTTCAATTTCTCACGAATAACGCGAACATGCTCTTCTGCTCCCTGAATCATATCCGGGCCAAAGTTTCTGACCAGTTAAGAGGCGTTCGACATTTTCGTCCATACAGAACTTCGAAAGGAGCTTTGCCCAAGCTAGCTTGATAACTATTGTTATAAGCAAACTCCGCGAATGGAAGGCATTTCTCCCAATCCATTCCGAATGAGATGACAGAAGCTCGGAGCATATCTTCCAGAATTTGATTTACTCTCTCTACTTGACCACTTGATTGGGGTGGATGGCGGTGCTAAAAGAGAGACGAGTTCCCATAGCATTTTGGAAACTTTCCCAAAATCGAGAGGTGAAGAGACTCCCACGGTCTGAGTTAATTTCCAATGGGACACCATGAAGAGACACTATTCGGGAGATGTATAAATCAACTAGCTGGCTAGCGGTGATACTCTCACGAACAGGTAGAAAGTGGGCCACCTTGGAAAGACGATCGATTACGACGAAGATGGCATTATTCCCTCTCTTGGTTCTGGGAAACCCAGTCATGAAATCCATACTGATTTTATCCCATTTCCACTCAGGAATAGCCAAAGGTTGAAGGGTGCCAGCAGGCCGTTGATGCTCTGCTTTAACACGACGACAGACATCGCAACTAGCAATGTATTGAGCAATTTCTCTCTTAATCCTAGTCCACCAAAACCTCTGGCGTAGGTCTTGATACATTTTAGTACTACCGGGATGAATGGTGAGAGGGGAATCATGAGCTTCCTTAAGAATCAACTGACGTAGATGTTGTTTCTTGGGAACCACCAAGCGGTTCTCAAAGAAAACAACACCTCGCTCATCCACGGAAAAACATTTAGCAACTCCCCTAGCGATGTTTCCCTTAATCCGGGATATGCCCTTATCATACCGCTGGGCGGTTATGATCTGATCCATAAGGTTAGGCTTCGCCATCAGGGTGGATAGGAATCCTCGAGAAACTATGTGAAGGTTAAGCTTACGAAATTCCTCGTGGAGAAGTGGTTGACTTTGTTGTAACATCAGGCTGTTACTATAAGATTTACGACTTAGTGCATCAGCCATGACATTGGCTTTGCCCAGGGTGTAAGTTATTCCTAAGTCGTAATCCGAGATCAACTCGACCCAACGTCTTTGCCTGAGATTCAAATCCGGTTGGGTGAAGATATATTTCAAACTTTGGTGATCGGTGAAGATCTCGCAATGATTACCGAGAAGGTAATGTCGCCAAGTTTTGAGTGCATGGACTACAGCTGCAAGCTCTAGATCATGTGTGGGATAGTTTTCCTCATGTGGATGTAATTGCCGTGAGGCATAGGCAATTACCTGACGATCTTGCATGAGTATGCAACCTAGTCCTTGTCGCGAGGCGTCGCAATAGATAATAAAGTCCTTGGAGAAATCTGGTGGTACCAGTACGGGAGCAGATGTCAGGCGTCTTTTCAGTTCCTGAAAGCTGAACTCGCACTGTGGGGTCCACTCGAACTTTTTATCTTTCTTGAGGATTTCAGTTAGAGGTTTAGCAACCTTGGAGAAATTCTCGACGAAGCGACGGCAATAACTCGCTAAGCCAAGGAAGCTCCGAACTTGCTTGACCATCTTAGGTGGAGTCCAATCAAGGATGGCTTGAACTCGCTCGGGATTGACAGAAATACCCTTACTAGAGATTACATGGCCTAGATAGGTCACTTCTGGCAACCAAAATTCACACTTGGAGAATTTGGCATAAAGGCGATGCTCTCAAAGTTTCGTCAATACTAGCCTTAGATGTTTGACATGTTCCTCTTCATTCTTGGAGTAGATGAGTATGTCATCGAGGTATGCTACGACGAATTTATCCAAATACTCCATGAAGACCGAGTTCATTAGTCGAGAGAAGGTGGCTGGGGCATTAGTTAAACCGAAGGACATAACCGTGTACTCGTATTGGCCATAGCGAGTAACAAAGGCCGTTTTGGGAATGTTCCTGCTTCTGATTTTGATTTGATGGTAGCCCAACATCAAATACATCTTTGAAAAGACTGAGGATCCAGCGAGCTGATCATACAAATCGTTGATCCTGGGAAGCGGATACTTGTTCTTGATAGTGACCAAGTTGACAGGTCGGTAATCTACAACCATCCGATCCGTTCCATCCTTGTTCTTGACGAAGAGGACAGGGCAAGCCCAAGGGGAGGAACTAGGATGGATGAAACCCTTTTTCAAGGACTCATCGAGTTGGTTCTTAAACTCGGCTAGTTCTAAGGGTGCCATCTTATAGGGTCTTCTAGAAATTGGAACGGTTCCTGGAACAAGGTCTATCACAAACTCGACATCCCTGTCAGGTGGAACACCTGGCAGTTCTTCTGGAAAGACATCCGGGAAGTCTCGGACTACCGGAATATCTTTGAGATCTGGAAGGGGGTTGGCATTGAGGGAGTAAAGCTGGCGCTTGGCCACTCGAGTTAAGACATTGACTGTCTTGCTCGATGTGTGAGTGAGTCTAACGGTTCTAGTGGCGCAATCAATCTTAGCATAATGAGCTGACATCCAGTCCATAGCCAAGATGATGTTTATGTCCGAGGACTTGAGAGCTATTAAGGATGCAAGCAAGACAAGTCTATCGACAAGAATTTCATTCCCATGGCTTACTCTAGAAGTTTTCCATTTGGAACCCGGAGTTTGAATTACAATGGAAGTGGGCATGTCACAGAATGTCATGTTATGCAATCGAGCATAGTTCTCAGATATGAATGAATGAGATGCTCGAGTATCGAAAAGAACAGATGCGGGATGGCAATTAACAAGGAGTGTACCAAGGATGACATTAAGATCATCATGAGCCTCCTCAGCTGAGACATAGTTGACATGGCCACGTGCAGTGATGACTGGCTTGGCGTAGAATGTCTTTCCCGCTGGCTTACCACAGCCAACGGACTTTTCAGACTGATTGGGGTTATTGTTCTGGGGACACTCTCGACTGTAGTGACCCGGCTCTCCACACTTGAAACATGTCAAAACATTGGGGCGTGGAGCAGCATTAGCAGCAGGGCCACCATAGGGCTTAGACGGTGCAAACTGCTGGTTGGGGCGAGGCGCCTCAAAGGATGGCCTCGGAATGAACCTGGGTGGCAGTGCCGTGCTTGGAATCCACACCCGGCGCTTCTGAGATCCAGAGCCGGATGAAGAACCAAAATCACGAGAGTGCTTGTGTGAAGCGTCATAGTCAGACATGCCTGTCTCAGCACTGATGGCTTTATTGACCAGCTTCTAGAAGGAGGTGCACTCATGCAGACGAAGACCGCGGCGAAGCTCAGGGCTAAGTCCCTTGCAGAATCTTGCCCCTGGGCCTGGCATTACTCCTTTAAAGGTAGTGCTGCTATGGCAAATTTTCGTTGGGTCTATCCCCATTTCGCGGATTGTATCCTGGTATATCAGGTTTAGACTGCTACCACCGTCCATCAGGACTCATGTGAAGTGGTATCCGTCAATTATTGGGTCTAATACCAGGGCAGCCCATCCTGCACGCCGGATACTTGCTGAGTAATCACTATGGTCGAAAGTGATCGGTTGAGACGACCAATGGCAGGACTCCGCGGTGATAAGCCCTTGGGCATATTTTTCTGGGAGTGCCGTTTTGTTTCTCCCCTTGATCACGTGTAACACGTTTATTGTTTTGACTTCTGGTGGAAATTTCATTTGTTCCCAAGTGTCTTGCTTGAGAGGCTCATCCTCGTCTTCGCTTGGTGTATCCTCCCCCTTGTGTACGGCGTTGAGCTTGCCGGACTGCTTGAAGACCCAACATTCTCTGTGGGTGTGATTAGCGGGTTTACCAGGGGTGCTATGGATCTGACATATTTGGTCCAGAATTTTGTTTAGGCTGGACAGTTCATCTCTAGCGCCTATAGAGGTCGGCTTTTGCTGACCTGGCCGAGAGCTTTTGAATCCGGCGTGTACTGCCGTGCTCTTCGTGTTGTCTTCTTTATTCCGGCGTTTGTTATTGCTGTTGCACTCTGATTTCCCGTTTCCATCTCTAACTTCGGATGTACTGGGGTCGCTGGTGCTGCATTTGGCTAGCCAGCTATCCTCACCCGCGCAAAAGCGGGTCATGAGGCTTGTTAATGCTGCCATTGTTCTTGGCTTTTCTTGGCCGAGGTGTCTAGCAAGCCATTCATCACGGACGCTATGCTTAAAAGCTGCCAAGGCTTCGGCGTCTGAACAGTCGACAATTTGGTTCTTTTTAGTAAGAAACCTGTTCCAAAGTTTTCGGGCTGACTCTCCGGCTGTTGAGTTATATGACTCAAATCATCCGCGTCCGGAGGTCGGACATAAGTCCCTTGAAAATTTGCCTGAAAGGCATCTTCGAGCTCTTCCCAACTTCCAATGGAGCTTTCGGGGAGGCTCTTAAGCCAGTGCCGAGCTGGCCCTTTGAGTTTGAGGGGTAAATACTTAATGGCGTGGAGATCATCTCCTCGAGCCATGTGGATATGGAGGATATAGTCCTCAATCCAGACCCCAGGGTCTGATGTTCCATCGTATGCCTCTATGTTTACGGGTCTGAATCCCTCTGGAAATTCATGGTCCAGCACCTCATCGGTGAAACATAGGGGGTGTGCGGCACCCCTATATCTGGGTGTACCGTGTTGTTCGGATGTTTGTTGTGTTGCATCGTATGCTGGAGCACGCTTGCATGGTCCATAGATGGATCTGGTTTCGCCATCCTTTTGATGCGAGCCCTTGCGTAGACCGTGTATTGGCTTATGTGCGGCGTTGCTTGCCGCTTTGTGTTGGCCGTGAGGTCGTCTATCCGGCCAGATGGCTGTTTTAATTTTTGGTTGTGGGGGGGTCTAAGGCCTCCTCATCGAATTCAGGTAGCAACTTCCGCTTTGGGTAGCTCTTGGTGGGGCGATTGCCACCGTACTTCGCTGCTGTGTTGAGTACTTTACTCCATCTGATTTGGAGTGTGTCCTGCACAGCCTTGAGCCTTTGCTTCTGCTTTTTCAGACTCCTCGCGGTGGCAACAAGCCTTTGACGGGCATTCTGCTACTCCGGGTGCCTGTCCGGCGTTATGTCGTCTGGACTATTATCTTTGACATAATTGGTTTGTTTGGTTTGATTCTCTGTATTGCCGTGGTCCGGCGGTGGTTCGCCCTGCTCCAACGCTGGGTCTGTATGATCGTTATTTCTGCCGAGGCGGGATTTGGGGCGGCACTTACGCCGCCGCTTTGACTGCTTCTCGAGGGAACAAGCCTTCGTTGCGTCCTTCCGTTCCTCATCGTCGTCTTCTTTTGGTGTGTCCACCATGTATACGTCATATGATGAGGTGGACGTCCAGCGCCCTGTGGGCGGTGGTTCCTCTTTGCCTCCCGCATCGTCGTCCATACCGTCAATGTCTTCGGAGTCGAAGTCGAGCATGTCGGTTAAATCATCGACAGTGGCTACAAAGTTGGTGGTAGGTGGGCATCGAATTTCTCCGTTGTCCGCATCCCAATCCTGTTGGCCATAGTCCGGCCAGGGCTCTCTTGACAAAGAGAGTGACCTTAGTGAATTCAAAATGTCACCGAAGGGCGAGTGCTGAAAGATATACGCGGCGGTGAATTCCATGATCGGCGCCCAATCGGATTTGATTGGCAGGGGCGCAGACGGTTCGGAGTCCAGAAAAGAGTTCGGTACCTTGGAGTCACGGGCTTCGCAGAGGATTAGGCCGGTGTTCGGCTCGATCGCCGCTGAGACTACAGCCCATGAGGTGGTGTCTAGCCACCCGTCCTCGATTGGCGCAGTTGGCTCCGAGCTAAGGGTCGGAGCTGAAGCGGGTGCGGCCTCTGGGGTACTGTTCGGCGGCAGAGCTAGGTCATACCCGTCGTGTCATTGCAGCGCGCCCGGCTGTGGCTCGAATCCGTCGAAGATCAAGTCTCCACGGATGTTGGCCGTGTAGTTCAAACTTCCAAATCTGACCTGACGGCCAGGGGCGTAGCTTTCAATCTGCTCCAGATGGCCAAGCGAATTAGCTCGTAGTGCAAAGCCGCCGAATACGAAGATCTGTCCGGGGAGAAAAGTCTCACCCTGGACCACATCGCTATCGATGATAGTAGGAGCCATCAAGCCTAACGGCGACGACACAGAGGAACTCTCAATGAAAGCACCAATGTCGGTGTCAAAACCGGCGGATCTCGGGTAGGGGGTCCCGAACTATGTGTCTAGGCCGGATGGTAATAGGAGGCAGGGGACACGATGTTTTACCCAGGTTCGGGCCCTCTTGATGGAGGTAAAACCCTACGTCCTGCTTGATTAATATTGATTATATGGGTAGTACAAGAGTAGATCTATCATGAGATCGGAGAGGCTAAACCCTAGAAGCTAGCCTATGGTATGATTGTATGTTATGGTTGTTGTCCTACGGACTAAAACCCTTCGGTTTATATAGACACCGGAGAGGGTTAGGGTTACACAAGGTCGGTTACAAAGGAGGAGATATCCATATCTGTATTGCCTAGCTTGCATTCCACGCTAAGTAGAGTCCTATCCGGACACGAGACAAAGTCTTCAATCCTGTATCTTCATAGTCTAACAGTCCAGCCAATGGAGATAGTCCGGTTCTCCGGAGACCCCCTAATCCAGGACTCCCTCAGTTATATTACCCATGTCATGCATGTTGTCTTGCATTGCTTAGTTTTTACATCATATATGGATTGCCATCTGCTTACTTGCTTACTATATAAAACATATATTTGAATTATATCATGCCATCATGTTTACATAGTACATACACATCATCTATCTGAATTATGGCATGGCAACCCATTTAATAAAGACATCATATAGTTTTATCATCTCATCATGTTTAGTGTTTACAATCATCATATTTTGAATTATGGCATTCTATCCGTGAATGTATGTGAATTATGGCATGCCAACCTATTTAATAAACACATTATATAGTTATGTCATGTCATCCTGTTTACATAGTCTCATATTTTGAACTATGTCTTTCCATCTTTTTTAGTTAGCCATCATAATGTGAAATTGTGTCATGCTATCCTGTTTAGTTAGCCATCATATATGTGAAATTGTGTCATGTTATCATCTTTGGTTAGACAACATAAATATGAATTATTTCATGCCCTCTTTTATTCCCCACTATCCATTACACCTGTCTATCATACAATGTCTATACTTGCAATTACTTTTCTTGTTCATCAGCCATTTGAATTGGAGATCGTGATGGCAGTATCTAAGGGAGTAACAACATGGTCTTCAGAAAAGATAGTGCTACCAGTTGATGCAGATAGAACCACGGTTGTACTTGCCCAAGGACCAGATCCACCACACATAACCCAGACTCTCGCAGATTGTACCCCTACCCAGTTGGACAGAGAACCAGCTACACCCCTTCTAACCCCAACCCTGGCAGATAGTAACCCAGTTCCAGTTGACACAACACCATCTCCACCATAGAGCACCCAAACACGAGCAGTTAGTAAGGGAACTACAGTGCCCAAAGCACGAGGACCAACACTTCGAATCCCAACTCAACACTTAAAGGAGAAGAAGATTTGTGCTCAGGTCAGGTTCTGTAGCTATGGTTCTTACTCCTTTGCTCTTGCATTACTGTATTTACTCATACCAACTATTTTCAAATTTGAAGGATGGAATTGAAACTCCAATGGCGCAACAGGTATGTTTTAAACCTGTTTCTTTAACTGGTTTGCTGTTGTAACCTACTCTATGTTGATTTCAGTTTCAATTGAATAAACAGTTATGTTGTCATGTCATGCACATTACAAGTGTTGTTATTGCTCTATAGTTACCCACACTTATATTCTGTCTATTCTGCTTTGTCTTGAACAAATATTATTTGAACTGTGTCTCTATCTTGATTTGGCAACAAAAACTAGAATGATATAGACCATAAAGTGACCATGGTACATAGATATATGTTTGTTTCATGCTGTTATCCTGTCCACTTTACTACTGAACTCATTTACCAAAATGAGTTTCATATACAACATGGTAAACATGTGATGTGTCTGCTTGTTTCTCTTTTAGAATGTGGACAAAATATTGGAGAACAGTATCGTGTTATCCAATGGTAAAGGAAGTAATGCAGATAAGGTTCAAGATAGTGAGACATCCCTGTTGGTCTCCAAGAAAGCTGATAAAACTATCTTGACGACAGTGAGGGAACCCAAAAGTCATGTCTTGATGTAGTGTTCGAGTTACTGGCCACTACTGCTGGCACAAGCTCTTCGAACTCGCTGCCTGAATCCGTTCGTCTTCTTGAGTCTCAACTTCAAGTTGAAAGACATCGATCAGATGTGCTGTGATAGGAAGCTGAAGGACTGAGGAAGTCCCTGCAGAATTCAGATGCATATTTTCTGGTGCAACAGCAAGCGCTTGAGGATTTAAGCGCCAAACAGGAGAAAGTTAATAAGCTTGCTAAGCACCTTACCAGCATTATGGGTACCCAAGATATTGTTTCTTGAGATCTTCTGAAGTGATTTCAGTTCTGGATTTGTTTTGCTGCGGCATTTATTTGTGTTGGTCGCCAACTTTGACAACCAGTGTATATGATATGCTGCTTTGTTCCCTATATTTGCACTGGTGGCGAACTTTGATGCCCAGTGGATGTAATATGTGTAATAGCCGTGATAGCCTAGCGTTAGTTGCTTGCTTATTTATTTCCTTATTGTCTTGTTTATTTGTTTGCTTGTAGTCATTGCAGTTTTTTTTCCGCAGTTATCTAGTGGCTGCAATAACCTATTTTTTAAAACTAGGCCACAATAAACACGGGCTAATATTTACTGTAGTGACACTGGGCCTCCTACTGGCCGTAGAAACAGTGGGCCTTCTACGGGCCGTAGAAACAGTGGGCCTTCTACGGGCCATAGAAACAATGGGCCTTTTGCGGGCTGTATCATCAATGTGCCTTATACGGGCTGTATGATCGATTGGCCAAACATGGGCCAAACGGACCGCATTATGGCCATAAATGGGTTAGAGTTGGAATCGTCCGTTCATGGGCTGACCATAACGGGCCATCGTTAATAGGCCATATTTGATGACGCTATGAAAACGGCCCAACGTATTAACGGACCACAAACGGGCCAACTATAACCACGGGCTGAATTTGGCCCACAAGCAGAAAATGACAGTAACGGGCCGTAAGTAAATGAATGCTGGAAATGAGCCCAAGAATAAATGGGCTTTGAGAAGGCCGAAAGATAACATGGGCTAGAAACGGCCCAACGGAATAACGGGCCATTAATGGGTATAAAGTGATACACTATTCATTATGGGCCAGTTTAACCACGGGCTGTTAATGGGTGTAAAGTGATACACTATTCATTACGGGCCAGTTTCACCACGGGCCGTTAATAGGCCAACAGTTACATAGGGCCTCATATGGGCCGAAAGACGTCATGGCCATACATGCGCCAGAAGTGAAAACGGGCTGGAATCATATTGGATGGCCCAGATGACGCTACTGGGCCTAATTCGGATAGGGCGTAACGGGCCTTTGGTTAGCGGGCTGTAAATGGGCTATATGCGAACAGGCCGTTAACAGGCTTTCCATGGGCTGGCCCGCCACCTTTTGACCAAGTCAAACGGGCCGGCCTTTTCACAAGAATGGGCCTCTGTTGGGCCGTGCCATGTGTCGACGTATCATGGGCGCCTTCCGTCCAATGAGTGGATGACATCTGTCCCAACGATGAGCCGACACGTGTTTTCTCCAACCAATGATGATTTTACACGTGGAAAATCCCCATTAGTGAGGGCTGTTAACGGGTTATCGAATCCAAAACCCGACCCGATAGCTTAACGGCGTTCTGTTACGTGGATGCCACGTGTCGGTCACTGAGGGAGTCCTGGATTAGGGGGTGTTTGGATAGCCGGACTATACCTTCAGCCGGACTCCTGGATTATGAAGATACAAGATTGAAGACTCCGTCCCGTGTCCGGAAGGGACTTTCCTTGGCGTGGAAGGCAAGCTTGGCGATACGGATATGAAGATCTCCTACCATTGTAACCGACTCCATGTAACCCTAACCCTATCCGGTGTGTATATAAACCGGAGGGTTTTGTCCGTAGGACAACATACACACCAACAATCATACCATAGGCTAGCTTCTAGGGTTTAGCCTCCTCGATCTCGTGGTAGATCTACTCTTGTACTACCCATATCATCAATATTAATCAAGCAGGACGTAGGGTTTTACCTTCATCGAGAGGGCTCGAACCTGGGTAAAACTTCGTGTCCCTTGTCTCCTGTTACCATCCGGCCTAGACGCATAGTTCGGGACCCCCTACCCGAGATCCGCCGGTTTTGACACCGACATTGGTGCTTTCATTGAGAGTTCCTCTGTGTCGTCGCCATCAGGAAGGATGCCTCGCCCCGTCTTTAAAGACGGCACCGTTGCTAAGGGAGCTTTGGCCGTCGGCCAAACCCTCCAGTTAGGTGGCTTTCTTATGACCGCCTGTTTGGCTTCTGCGCCGACGATGACCTCTCGAGCCATCGAAAACAATCTTCATGTCAACTCGGAACTCGCCGAGCAGTTAGATCCAATAGAGCTTTCCTCCATAAACGAGCTCTTGGATCGCTTCGCCGACCTCGGAGTCGCTACGGATTATGACCAGATTGGGCCTAAAACCGATCTGAGAGAGATTAACTCTCCCCAAGTCACCCATCACGTTGCCGTGGTAGAGGGATAGTGCGGCGACCCTTCATCTATCTTAAGGACTTTCTACGTCCGGATTCCGGATCCCTCCAAGCCGGATACCCGCGGAGGGGAGGATATCATTCAAGGCCTGAAATTAGAGTCAGGCGACGGGCTGGATTCATTAGACAACATCCAGGAATCCAAATTTTCGAGTTCAGAAATTCCTCGGCCTCTGAGCCTTAGATGGGGTGAGGCTTTGGATTTAATTCCACCCACCCACCCCAACATAAGCGATCTATCCAAAATCAGGCAAGAACCCAATGAAACAGTACATCATTACTGTGCCAGATTCCTCCTGGTTAAGAACAGGCTAGGGGACTGCCGCGAGGAAGACGCAATCTCAATCTTCTACAATAATTGCATGGACAAGGGAATACTCAACGCCATAAGTCGCCGTGATATTACACGCTTCGCTGACTTGGCGTCCATTGTACGAAAGTATTGTGCGATGGAAAGCGCCTGGAAAACTGAAATAAAATTTTGGGACAATCCGGCCCTGAATACAAACCCAGTCCGAAATAAAAGGGTGCATCATCACCAGTCACCCGGGTCAAGCACTAAAAAGCAAAAACCCTCTACAGGGCATGGAACCGTACTGGAAGGATGGCTTAATGGACCCTGTAAAATTCACAGTACAGAGGACGCCACACCAACTCACAGCCTCAGAGCATATTGGATACTCCGGTAGGTGGCCAAAATTGGCGAAAATCTCCTAATTCCGGAGGCCACAGAAAGCCACCCCAGAGACACCAATACGGTATTAACAGTCTTCGAGACTTTCACATCAAATAATATGCGAAAAAGGACACTCCGCAGCCTTGCCGAAGTCTACCAAGTAGCAATAATAAACCCATGGAGCGACAGGGCTATTACCTTTAATGCCAGTGATGAACCTAAATTCCGAACAGCCTGAGCACCAGCCGCATTGGTCCTCAGTCCAATAGTGGACGGCTTTTGTCTTACCAAGGTACTCATGGACGGCGGCAGCGGATTGAACCTCATTTACGAGGAGACTCTTCAAAAAATGGAAATAGACTGGAACCGCATTGAGCGAAGCAGCACAACCTTTAGAGGAATAATCCCCAGTCGGGAAGCGCGTTGTACAGGAAAAATCACACTAGATGTGGTGTTCGGCACGCCGGATAATTACAGGTCCGAAGAGGTCACATTCCAGGTGGCTCCGTTCAGCAGCGGTTATCACGCTCTGCTAGGGCGGGAGGCGTTTACAATCTTCCAAGCAATACCTCATTACGGGTACATGAAGCTCAAGATGTCCGGGCCTAACGAGATCATCACTCTCACTAGTGATCCGGACATAGCACTCCGCGCCGAAAACAAGACAGCCGCACTGGCCCTCGAGGCACTATCTGAAGCCCTAGCGGCTGAGGAGCTGACTGCGCTGCGCTCTACGGTGAATAGGGATGACATGGTACTCGACAAAAGATCCAAGTCCACCTCCTTTAAACTGGCGGACGAAATAGTCAAATTCCAAGTCCATCCAACGGACCCCAATAAAACAACTTCCATCGGGGCACAGTTAAACCCTGATGTCGACGCCGCATTGCGAGAGTTCCTACGAGAGAACTGGGACATTTTCGCCTGGCACCCTTCAGACATGCCAGGAATCCCACGCAGGCTGGCCGAGCACAGCTTAAATATCCAAACAGGATTCAAACCTGTCAAACAGGCTCTTCGGCGTTTTTCCGAACCTAAGAGACATGCCATGGGAGAGGAGCTAGCAAAGCTATTGGAGGCCAGATTCATCAGAGATATAAAACATCTGGACTGGCTAGCGAACCTGGTGATGGTACCAAAGAAGGAAAAATCCTGGCGCCTGTGTGTTGATTTTAAAGACCTTAACAAGGCTTGCCCAAATGATCCCTTTCCCCTCCCCCGCATCGATCAAATTATCGATGCTACCGCAGGACACGATTCGTTGTGTTTCCTCGATGCATATTCTGGCTACCATCAAATCAAGATGGCAGAACCAGACCAAGCCGCAACGGCATTTATCACACCATACGGGCCATTCTGCTTCAACACGATGCCCTTCGGGCTCAAAAACGCCGGTGCAACATATTAGCACATGATTCAGACATGTCTGGCAAGCCAGATCGGCAAAATAGTGGAGGCATATGTAGATGATGTGGTCGTCGAAAAGAGACATGTTGAATCTCTAGTAGACGACTTGAGGCTCACATTTGATAACCTCCGAACATACGACATCAAGCTCAAACCGGAAAAATGCGTTTTCGGCGTTCCAGCCGGAAAGCTCTTAGGCTTCATTGTATCCGGTAGAGGAATTGAAGCAAATCCAGCCAAGATCCGAGCTCTGTCGCAACTGGATATCCCAAAGGACCTCAAACAAATACAAAAGCTAACCGGATGCGTGGCAGCTCTAAGCTGCTTTATCTCCCGCTTGGGAGAAAAGGCCCTACCCCTTTACCGCCTCCTTCGGCGCACCGAACACTTCAAATGGACGGACGCAGCCATGCCCGGACTCGACGAAATAAAAGTCATACTGGCAACAAACCCAGTCCTGCCCGCGCCAAACATTGGCGAACCAATGCTATTATACATTGCAGCAACACATCAGGTTGTAAGCGCAGTGCTCATCGTCGAACGAGAAGCGGACGGACACGAATTCCCCCTTCAAAAGCCGGTCTATTATGTGTCCACTGTCCTCACTCCCTGCAAATCACGGTACCCGCATTATGAAAAGATTGCGTACGCGGTATTCATGGCATCCCGGAAGCTACGACACTACTTTCAAGAGTGTTCAATAACGGTAGCCTCAGAAGTACCACTTAATGATATTATAAACAACCGTGACGCAACAGGCCGGATTGCGAAATGGGCCATCAAGCTCCTCCTGTTCGACATAACTTATAAGCCACGACGAGCCATCAAGTCACAAGTCTTGGCCGACTTCGTCGCAGAATGGACGGAGGCCAAACTCCCTAAAGAGTACGTCACATATTCAAATTGGATCATGCATTTCGATGGCTCCAAGATGTTGGCCGGACTGGGGGCTGGCGTCGTTTTGACGTCCCCCACAGGAGACACAGTTCAATACGTACTACATATTATGTACACGGACTCCAACAATGCAGCCGAATATGAGGCCCTTTCACATGGTCTTCAGATGGCAGTATCCATGGGCGTCCAACGCCTAGAGGTGCGCGGGGACTCGAACCTCGCAATATCCCAAATAAATGGAGACTTCGATGCCAAGGATCCAAAAATGGCATCTTACCGCAACACTGTCCTAAAAATGTCAGCTCGGTTCGAGGGGCTTGAATTTCACCATATAGCCCGGCAAAATAATCAGGCGGCAGATGTCCTGGCACGCATCGGTGAAAAACGCGATGTAGTCCCCCCCAACATCTTTTTGGAAAGGTTGTTCAAGCCATCCGTAGCATGGGAAGGGGAGCCGAACAATAATAGCCCGGACCCAACCGCACTGCCCGAGATCGAACATTCTGACACAATCGGAGGCTCTGCCAATGAAATAACACCTTCAGCCCACGTAATAATGGCCGTCATTGCCCCGTGGACAGAACCATTCCTCGCCTACCTTACTAGGCAGGAACTCCCCGAGGACCAAAATGAGGCACGCTGCATAGTGAGGCGATCCAAAGCCTACAGAGTCCACGAGGGAGAGCTTTATAAGAAAAGCACTACCAGAGTCCTTCAAAGGTGCATCTTCGAAGAGGAGGGCCGGAATCTCCTGGCTGAAATTCATGCCGGACTCGGCGGTCATCACGCTGCAGCCCGGTCCCTTGTAAGCAAGACCTTCCGTACAGGCTTTTATTGGCCGACGGCCCGAGCAGACGCTCAGGATTTAGTCCAACGATGCACCGGTTGCCAGCTCTTTGCAAACCAAAGCCATATGCCACCCACCGCCCTCCAAACCATCCCCATTACTTGGCCCTTCGCGGTCTGGGGGCTTGACATGGTTGGACCCCTTAAAGGCGGAACCCACAAGAAAAAATACTTACTGGTCATGGTGGATAAGTTCACCAAATGGATAGAAGCCAAGCCTATTAAGACGGCTGAATCCGGACCGGTGATAGACTTTATATCCGGGGTTGTACACCATTACGGCGTCCCCCACAACATCATCACTGATAACGGAACGAACTTCACGGCCGACGAGGTAAAACTCTGTTGCAAAAACATGGGCATCAAGCTCGATTATGCTTCCGTCTATCACCCACAAACTAACGGCCAGGTCAAACGTGCAAATGGTCTTATCATGAGCGGCATCAAACCCAGATTAGTGTGGTCCCTCAAGGAATCTAGCACGCACTGGGTAGAGGAGCTCGACTCCGTACTCTGGGGGCTGCGGACCACGCCGAATCGCACCACCAGATACACACCATTCTTTATGGTGTATGGCGTAGAGGCAGTTTTGCCTTGCGACATAATTCATGACTCACCTCAAGTGCGCATGTACGAAGAAAGAGAAGCCGAGCTCGATCGGCAGGACAGCTTGGACGCATTGGAGGAGGAGCGCGATGTGGCAAAAGCCCGTTCCGCATTCTATCAACAGCAGGCTCGAAGATACCAAAGCAGAGAAGTACGGGCCAAAAATTACAACGTTGGCGAATTAGTTCTACGACTACCGGACAAGAAAAATGACAAACTCAAGCCCAAGTGGGAAGGTCCCTTCATAATTTACCAAGTCCTGACTGGTGGAGCGTACCACCTGCGGGATGCATCGGATAACCGACTCGAGCCAAACCCATGGAACGCAGCCCGTCTCTGAAGATTCTATGCCTAGCGTCGGACTCTGTGTTTGTCTCCTTCCTCTGTCCATTTTTTATATTTTCTGTCTTACATTTCTCTTCTTCTCTCTCTCTCTCTTATAGCCTCTAAAGGCTCATAAAGTGATGCGCTATCCACGCTCATTAAACCTGGGGGCTTCTTTAAACAGAAGCTTATTCATGCGGGCTTCATGCCCAACACATGTGTCACACTTCCGCATGTACCTTTTATTCACCATTATATGCGCCGATATGACTTAAGTTTTGGCCAAGCTGGGTTGCCTGGCTCCTGTGCTTACCCCTATGTTCCCGAATGTTCGGCTAGGTGGTAAAGGGAGCACCTCTGCGATTGTTACTGCCGGGTCAGCCGGATGTGTACCTCAGACTGGGTGAAGCCGAAAGCTAGCGTTCTTAAGGGAATATTCGGTTGGTGAACTAAAGATGATCTTTTTTTATTTTTATCTATACGTCCCTAGATGTTTTTCCTGCGTTTCTTTTCGCAGCATGGACATGCACCTTAGGGCATGCCTCCCAGGGAAAGGAACCCCTAACGGAACTATTCTCCCTGGAAGATGTTTCTTACTAACCATGTAATATAACATACCTAGTCGGGCACTTGTCTGTTCACGCCCTAATGACCCCTACGCCTGGTCTCCATGCATTCCCCGGTTCCTATATAACCGCATGGGAATTTGGACACACTCCGGACCGTCAGGTCCCGAGGCTGAAGCGAAAAGGTCGGCCATGACAAATGATCTACAATCCGGCTAGAAGGCATTATAAATGTCAATTAAATTACATAGTCATTTCGACTGGTTGTATTCCTCTTCAATACCATCTAACAGGCTGTCTAATTTACAGTCCTGCTGGGAATACTTTGCGGCCAACCCTACTTGGCCGTATACTAAGCTTACAGGGATCTCCTTCCCATCGGGCCCTACAGGACCGACCTCGGCCATGTGGTTGCGGTCAGCCTTTACGTACCGCGTCTTCACCATGGCCCAGGCCTCCCTAGCGCCTTGACGGCAGGCTCATATCTTCCACAATCGGAAGTGCCGCCGTGCTCCCTTTAGCTTCTTCGCAAGCTCTCCAAGACCTTCGGGCATGGAGACGGATGGCCACACGGCCTGGGTGACGCCTCGCATCGCCTGCCAAACTCGATCGAGCAGTTGCGAGAGCTCGGGAAGAAGGTCACCCGTAGAACCAGGCATCTCCTCTGCAGGACGACCTGTTAGCACACCTATAGACATTGCTCTGTTAGTCGACTTCCCCGCCGAACTTTCTTTCAAAAGGTTCGTTCAAGCACTTACTAAATATGCCGCGCCGAAGCCACTGATTCTCCTTCATGGAGTCTGATAGCTGGGCACGAACATCTTTCAGCTTGACGCCCAGCCTGGTGTTGGCATCTTGGAGAACGTTTTTCTCCCCCATCACCTTTAATAGCACCCTCTCACCACCCTTTAGCTGGCGTAGGAGGTGTTGCCTTTCCGGTTCAATCCAGCGCCATCTGCAATTTCATTTGTCAGATTCGCACCAAAGCCGTGCTTCGCAAAATACTTATCTTTCGAAGTGTATATTACCAGAGGGGGTCTCCTTAGGCTCCCCTACCGCGGCTAGTGCGGCCTCCAGTTGGGATTTGTACTCTTCCAGCTCCTTCGACAGTAGGGAATTCTTTTCTGTAAGAACCTGCATATCAAATGATCCTTAAATCAGTTATTCTAACTGTTTCAAGTCTCGAGGGCTACTGCTATATATATATATACCAAAATTTTCTCACCCGTATGTCTTTTACATATTGCTCTGTGGCTCTGGCTAGACCATTTTGAGAGGCACGGAGGTGCGCATCTCCCGAGTTGAAGGCATCTAACGCCCCTTGGGAGAAACAAGCGTCACGAAGAATTGTCCGGCGATGCCTGTGGTTCATGGCACTCTCCACCTCAGAGTTGGTGGCAGACAACCCGTCCACATCCTCCGTCGGAGGAGTGTCTGGCGCACGCCTTGCGTTCGCCTCCGCCCCCGGACCAGGCTTTGGAGCCTGGATGGTGGAGGCGCGATTGGCAGCCTCTCCGGGTATAGTTCGGCGAGGTCTCTTTGTCCTGAAGAGAGCACGAGTGTCAATGTGCCTCGAAGGTATAACACCTGGGATAAGGGGGTGCGCCATACCTTTGCGCTGCCGCCTCGGTCCGTACTGCACTTCTTTTCGGCCCATGGGGCCCCATGGCCCACGGGGCCCCACGGCCCCTCGTTGGCTTGTCGCCGCAGGTTCGGCCTTCCGCCTTAAAAACCTCCCCTGCAAAGTTCGGTTGCAATCAAGAAACTGAACACGAGTGGGCGGACACCTATTCGGGGTACTGGGACTTCGATCTCAGGTACCTGGGGCGTCAGGATTAGCCCTGGGTAATCGGCCGTAATGGCCACCAAGGCGTTGTCCTCGCTCAATTGATGGAACACTCCATCAATCAGCTCCACAGATATGTCCGGATCCTCTTGAGAGGCTGGGTCGAGGGACCGTCCTGGGTCCTCGGGTTGTGGAGGAGGGCTGCTTATTTCCTTAACAGCCCGGCGCAGTTCCTGCGTCAAGGTCGTCAGAATGAATATTTAACAATGGGAATACAAAATGGATGGACAAGTAAATACGGCCACTTACCCAGCTCGGGGGATTGTGCATGGAGAATCCACCCTGAGGGTTGACGCGGAGAAATTCCTCCTCTTCTCCCTTATACAAAGTGGACAAGATCTTTAGTAGAGCGGCAGCTGAATCCGGCCCCTTACGACCATAGCGGGTGGCGTCGTCCTCCCCGTTGAAGTCCCACATGGGGTGGCTTCTATACTGAAGCGGCTGCACCCCCCGCATAATGCATTCGGCCATAACCCCGATCATGGTTAGTCCAGAATGGGCTAACAATCTTATTCGGCCCATCAGGTAAATGATGTCCCTGTCACTTTCCCTCTGAGGGTTCCGTGGGCGCCAGCTTAGGTGCTTCTTTAAGGGAGCACTGTTGAATTCAGGGAGGCCGATCTAGACAGGATCCGGCAGCGGGACGTCTTCTATATAGAACCATTCCGAGGGCCAGTCTTCAGACGCCTTCTTTAGGTTTCCGGACAGATATCCGGTCCCGGCGATGCGCCACACTTCGGCTCCGCCCACCTGATACATTGACCCCTTCTTGGAACGGGGCACGAGGCATAATAGCTCCTTCCACAGTCCGAAATGAGCTTCAACACCCAAGAACAGCTCACAGAGGGCTACAAAGCCCGCGATATGCAATACTGAGGCAGGCATGAGACAATGTAGCTGGAGGCCATAGAACTCCAGCAGCCCCCGAAGAAATGGGTGGATTGGAAATCCGAGCCCCCTTATTAAGTAAGGGACGAGGCACACCCGCTCTCCTTTGGAAGGATAAGGGGCATTCTCTGCTTGCTCTCCACCGTTGTAGACGGCAAGACCGGCTCGAACCGGGACCATATAGGCCAGGGGGAGAAATCCCTTGGTCTGGAGCGTCACTAGCTCACTATGTGGGGTGGAACATCTCTCCCAATATCCAGGCTTAGGGCTGGAAGGGCGAGGGGAGGAGTTGCAACGGCTGGCCATGGTGGAATGGACCTTTGTCGGATGCGCTCTGATGAACACTCGCGGAGGGGAGAAGATGTGGATTGGATCTAAATCCTCGTCCCCTTCAATAGGGCAGCCCATTTACGCGGCTAGGGGTGTGAATGTAAAAGCACTCAGACTTTTCATATTCGTTTGACATGTGGGAAGCGGCCATTATTGGGCGTAGAAGCCAAGGAGCGCAACATCTACAACAAACCAAACTTTATTCAAACAGGTACACGGAATTTGGAGGAGAACCCGCCTTGCAATGCCGAAGACAATCTGCGCGCCGGATTCATTGTCATTGAAGCCTGGCTCAGGGGCTACTGAGGGAGTCCTGGATTAGGGGGTGTTCGGATAGCCGGACTATACCTTCAGCCGGACTCCTGGACTATGAAGATACAAGATTGAAGACTCCGTCCCGTGTCTGGAAGGGACTTTCCTTGGCGTGGAAGGCACGCTTGGCGAGACGAATATGAAGATCTCCTACCATTGTAACCGACTCCATGTAACCCTAACCCTATCCGATGTCTATATAAACCAGAGGGTTTTAGTCTGTAGGACAACATACACATCAACAATCATACCATAGGCTAGCTTCTAGGGTTTAGCCTCCTCGATCTCGTGGTAGATCTACTCTTGTACTACCCATATCATCAATATTAATCAAGCAGGACGTAGGGTTTTACCTCCATCGAGAGGGCCCAAACCTGGGTAAAATTTCGTGTCCCTTGTCTCCGGTTACCATCCGGCCTAGACGCACAGTTTGGGACCCCCTACCCGAGATCCGCCGGTTTTGACACCGACAGTCACCCTTGACGAAAGCACTTCTGTGACGCGCGATTTATCGTCATGGAAGTGGACACTTCTGTGATGATAATGTTGGTAATTTCATAGAACACTTCTACGACAGCGCAGGTATGACTATCTTGATTCTGTCATAAAATCGTCATGTATGTACATGCATGACAAAAAACGCGACCTACGGTGACAAACACGTATCATCACGGAAGTGTATTTTTTGTAGTGGAGGCATTATCCGAAGCCCTTGTGGCAGAGGAGTTAACCGCGCGGCGCTCCACGGTGGACAGGGACGACGTGATACTAGACAAAAGATCCAAGTCCACCTCCTTTAAACGAATAGACAAAATAGTTAAATTCCAAGTCCATCCAACAGACCCTACAAATATAGCATCCATTGGGGCACAGTTAGACCCCGCTGTAGATGCCGCACTACGGGAGTTTCTGCGCGAGAATTGGGATATATTTGCCTGACACCCTTCAGACATGCCAGGAATCCCACGCAGATTGGCCGAGCATAGCCTTAATATTCTAAAAGGATTCAAGTCGGTCAAGCAGACTCTTCGGCGTTTCTCCGAACCTAAGCGACATGCCATGGGAGAGGAGCTGGCCAAGCTACTGGAAGCCGGATTTATTAAAGAAATAGAACATACAGATTGGCTAGCAAACCTAGTGATGGTACCAAAGAAGGACAAATCCTGGCGCCTATGTGTTGACTTCAAAGACCTTAATAAGGCCTGCCCAAAGGATCTCTTCCCACTACCTCGCATCGATCAAATCATCGACGCTACCGCAGGATACAAATCATTGTGCTTCCTCGATGCATACTCCGGTTACCACCAGATTAAGATGGCGGAGTATGATCAAGCCGCAATGGCATTTATCACGCCATACGGCCCCTTATGTTTTAATACAATGCCCTTCGGGCTCAAAATCGCCGGCGCAACATATCAGCGCATGATCCAGACATGTCTGGAAAAGCAGATCGGTAAGACTATGTAGGCATATGTAGACGATGTGGTCATTAAAACCAGACATGTCGACTCTTTAATAGACGACTTGAGGCTCACGTTCTCCAATCTCCGAACATACGACATTAAGCTCAATCCAGAAAAATGCGTTTTCGGTGTTCCCGCCGGAAAGCTCCTGGGCTTCATCGTCTCCAGTAGAGGAATTGAAGCAAATCCGGCTAAAATCTGAGCTCTGTCGCAGTTGGCTATCCCAACTGACCTCAAGCAAATCCAGAAATTGACTGGATGTTTGGCGGCTTTAAGCCGCTTTATCTCCCGATTAGGAGAAAAGGCACTTCCCCTTTATCGACTTCTTCGGCCCACTGAACAATTCGAGTGGACGGACGCAGCGACGGCCGGACTGGAAGAAATAAAAGCCATCCTGGCCACCAACCCAATCTTGGCCACACCAACTGTTGGCGAACCAATGCTATTATATATAGCGGCAACTCACCAAGTTGGAAGCGCAGTACTCGTCATCGAACGAGAGATGGACGGACATAAATTCCCACTTCAAAAGCCAGTATATTATGTATCCACCGTCCTCACTCCATGCAAATCACAGTACCCACATTACCAAAAGATAGCATACGCGGTATTTATGGCATCCCAGAAATTACGACACTACTTTCAAGAGTGTTCAATTATAGTGGCCTCCGAAGTACCACTCAATGACATAATAAACAACCGCGATGCCACGGGCCGGATTGCCAAATGGGACATCGAGCTCCTCATGTTCGACATAACATATAAGCCACGACGGGCCATTAAGTCGCAAGTACTGGCCGATTTCGTAGCCGAATGGACAGAAGCCGAACTCACAAAAGAGTACGGCGCATACTCCAATTAGATCATGCACTTCGACGGCTCTAAAATGCTAGTTGGTCTGGGGGCTGGCGTCGTCCTGACGTCCCCCACCGGAAATATGGTGCAATACGTGCTCCAAATACTATATACAGACTCCAAGAACGCAGCCGAATACGAGGCCCTATTACACGGCCTCTGGATGGCAGTCTCCATGGGCATCCAACGCCTAGAGGTGCGTGGGGACTCAAACCTCGCAATATCCCAAATAAATGGAGACTTCGATGCCAAGGATCCGAAAATGGCGGCATATCGCAACGCCGTCCTCAAAATGTCAGTTCGGTTCGAGGGGCTTGAATTCCACCATGTAGCTCGGGAAAACAACTAGGCGGCGGACATCCTAGCCCGTATCGGTGCCAAACGCGACCCTGTCCCACCGAACATCTTCCTGGAAAGACTTTCTAAACCATTCGTGGTATGGGAAGGGGACACTGGCAAAAATAGTCCGGACCCGGCCACAACCCCAGATACTGAATACTCTGACACAATCAGAGGCTCTGCCACCGAAATAACACCTTCAGCCCACGTGATAATGGTCAGCATCGCCCCGTGGACAGAACCATTCCTGGCCTACCTAACTTGACAGGAATTACCCGAGGACCAAAATGAGGCTCGCTGCATAGTGCGGCGATCTAAAGCCTACAAGGTCCATGAGGGAGAGCTTTATAAGAAAAGCACAACCGGAGTCCTTCAAAGGTGCATCTCCGAAGAGGAAGGGCAGAAGCTTTTGGCAGAAATCCATGCCGGACTCAGCGGCCACCACACCGCAGCCCGGGCCCTTGTAAGCAAGGCCTTCCGTACAGGTTTTTATTGGCCAGCGGCCCGGGCAGATGCACAACATCTGGTACGACATTGTGTCGGTTGCCAGCTTTTTGCAAACCAAAGCCACATGCCACCTACCGCCCTCCAAACAATCCCCATTACTTGGCCCTTTGCGGTCTGGCGGCTCGATATGGTCGGACCCCTCAAAGGGGGAACCCATAAGAAAAAATACTTACTGGTCATGGTAGATAAATTCACCAATTGGAAAGAAGCCAAACCTGTCAAAACGGCTGAATCCGGACCGGTGATAGACTTCATATCCGGGGTTGTACACCATTATGGCGTCCCCCACAGCATCATCACTGACAACGGCACGGACTTTACAGCCGACAAGGTGAAACTTTGGTGCAGCAACATGGGCATCAAGCTCGATTATGCTTCTGTCTATCATCCGCAAACTAACGGTCAAGTCGAACGAGCGAATGGTCTTATCATGAGCGGCATTAAACCAAGATTAGTCCGATCTTTAAAGAAATCAGACACTCATTGGGTAGAGGAGCTTGACTCCATACTTTGGGGGCTGCGGACCACGCCGAATCGCACTACCGGATACACACCGTTTTTATGGTGTACGGCGCTGAGGCGGTGCTGCCTTGCGACATAATTCATGACTCACCTAGAGTGCGCATGTACGTAGAAAGAGAGGCCGAGCTCGATCGGCAGGATAGTTTGGATGCCCTCGAGGAGGAGCGCGACGTGGCAAAAGCTCGTTCCGCATTCTATCAGCAACAGGCTCGAAGGAATCAAAGCAGAGAAGTTCTAGACCTACCGGAGAAGAAAAAGAACAAGCTCAAGCCCAAATGGGAAGGTCCCTTCATTATCGACCAGGTTCTGACCGGTGGAGCGTACCGTCTGCGGGATGCATCGGATAATCGACTCGAGACAAACACATGGAACGCAGCTAGACTATGAAGATTCTACGCCTAGCGCTGGACTCTATGTTCGTCTCCTCACCTCCATCAATTTTTTTACACATCTGTTTTTTCTCTCTTTCTTTCTCTTTTCTCTCTTCGAGGCCCTAAAGGGCTACACTTGTGTCTTGGTTACACAATCTTGAGGCGCTAACCGCGCTCAATATACCTGGGGGCTTCTCATACATAAGCTCAGTTTAATTACCCTTCCGGGCTTTATGCCCCGCACATGTGTTATTCTTCCGCATGTACCTTTTTCGCCATTATATGCATCCATATGACTTAAGTTTTGGCCAAGATGGGTTGCCTGGCTCTTGTATTTATGCCCTACGTTCCCTTAATTCGGCTAGGGCATAAGGGGAGCACCTCTGTGATTGTTACTGCCGGGTCAGCCGGATGTGTACCTCAGACTGGGTGAAGCCGAAAGCTAGCATTCTTAAGGGAATATTCGGTCAGTGAATAAAAGATGACTTTCATTTAAATTACTACACGGCCCCAGATGTTTTTAGCCTGCATCTCGCAGTTCGGACATGCACATTAGGGCATGTGTACCCAGGGAAAGGAACCCTTAACGGAACTATTCTCCCTGGAAGATGTTTCTTACTATCCATATAATATAACATAGCTAGTTCGGTACTTGTCTATTCAAGCACTTATGACCCCTATGCCTGGTTTCCATGCATACCCTGGTTTTCATATAACCGAGTGGGTATTCGGATACACTCTGGACTATCGGGTTGAGAGGTCGAAGTGAAAAGGTCCGCCATGACAAATGATTTACAATCCGGCTAGGGACATTACATATGTCACTTGAAGTACACAGTCACTAAGACTGATTAAATTCTTCTTCTATACCATCCAACAGGCTGTCTAGCCTACAATCCCGTTGGGAATACTTTGCGGCTAATTCTACTTGATCATACACTAAACTGACGGGGATATCTTTCCCATCGGGCCCCACAGGTCCGACCTCGGCCATGTGGTTTGGGTCAGCCTTGGTATATCGTGTCTTCACCATAGCCTAGGCTTCCCTTGCACCTTGTCGGCAGGCTGATATCTTCCATAATCGGAAGCGTCGCCGCGCTCCCTTGAGCTTCACTATAAGCTCCCCCATGCCTCCTAGCGAGGGCGTGGATGGCCACAAGGCTTGAGCAATACTCTGCATCACCTGCCGAACTTGTTCGTGCAGTTGTGAGAGCTCTGGTAGAAGATCACCCGAAGACCCGGGCATCTCCTCCGCGGGACGACCCGTCAACATACCTGCAGACATAACGCTGTTAGCAGGCTTCTTCCCCGAACTCCTTTAAAAATTCGTTCAAGCACTTACTAAAAATGCCGCGCCGAAGCTGTTTATTCTCTTTCACAGAGTCCGCAAGCTGGGCTCAGACATCCTTCAGTTCCACGCCCAGCCGGATATTGGCGTCTTGGAGATCATTTTTCTCCTACCTGACTCGCGTCAGCATGCGCTCGCCAGCATTTTACTGCCGATCATCACGCGTCGTATCCGCCTCCACGGCCTCCAGATTCACTACGTGGCCACCTGCAACATCTATTGTTAGGTGTGCATGCATGCCGCATACTACCCGGTAATGATATTCTTTGCAATAGACAAAAGAGTTACTAGGGGGACCCTTTTTGGACTCCTTCAATGCGGCAGCAGCGGCTTCCAGCTGGGCCTTGCACTCGTCCAGCTCTTGAGACAATTGGGAATTCTTCTCCGTAAGAACCTGCAGAAATAATGATCCTTAAATCAGTTGTGTCAACTGTTTCAAGTCTCAGGGGCTACTGATACATATAATCGTCAGATTTGCTTACCCGATATCCCTTACATACTGGTCCATGGCTCTGGCTAAACCATTTTGAGCAGCACGAATGTATGCGTCTCCGAAGTTGAAGGCATCAAATGCCTCTGGCGAGAAACAAGTGTCACGGAGTACGGCCTGGCGACGCCTATGATTCATGGCGCTCTCCACTTCTGAATTTGTAGCAGATAGTCTATCCGCATCCTCTGTAGGAGGAGCATCCAGCGTCCGCCCCATGTTGGCTTCCGCCTCTATGTCCGGCCCTGGAGCCCGACTGGTGGAGGCGTGATCGGCAGCCTCTCCGGATATAGTCCGGTGAATGTTTTTTCTATGAAAGAAGCATGGACGTCATTGCATTTTAAGAAAGACGACCACCACGGAGCGAGGTTTTGTTTCATACCTCTGCGCCGGCGTCTCCGTCCTGACCGCCTTCCTTTTTGGCCTACCCGGCTTTGGTGCCTCTTGCTGGTGAGTTGCTACGGGTTCGGCACGGCGTCCCGAATGCCTTCCCTGTAAAACACCATATGTGTTTGGTAGGTGAAGTGTCTAAAAGGGGGTCCTATTTTTGGAGTTGGGATTTCGGTTTTTCTTATGTGCGACGCAGGGAGCAGTCCAGGATAGTCGGCCGTTATGGCCACCATGGCGTCATTGCAGCTCAATTGATAGAATTGTCTGTCTATCAGCTCCACGGATATGTCCGGATCCTCTTCGAGTCCGGGACCGAGGGCCCGGCTAGGGTCCTCTGGTTGTGGAGATGGGTTGTTGACCTCCCTTACAGCTTTTTGGAGCTCCTGCCGTAAAATGGCAAGGTGAGTACCTACGACGAAGAATGCGGGAAGAATGGGAGTAAAGAGCTATAACTCACCCAGCTTGGAGGGTTGCACATAGAGAATCCATCCCGTGGCTTGATACGTATGAACTCCTCTTCCTCTCCCTTGAACAACTCGGACATAATTTTTGCTAAAGCAGCTGCGGAGTCCGGTCCCTTATGCCCGCAACGGGTGGCATCATCTTCCCCATTAAAACACCACAGGGGGTGCCCTCGATATTGAAGTGGTTGCACTCCCCGCATTATGCATATTGACATAACCTCGATTATTGTCAATCCTGATTGAGCCAGCGCTTTAATCCGGTTCATCAGGTAAAGGACTTCTCCGTTGTCTTCCTCTTGGGGGCTCCGTGGGCGCCAGCTTCGCCGTTTCTTCAGAGGAGCATTGTTGAACTCAGGAAGACCCCTCCGAACAGGGTCTGGAAGGGGGACGTCCTCCATATAAAACCACTCCGAAGGCCAGTCTTCGGACGTCTTCTTCGGAGTACCGGACAGGTATCCGGTTTCGGCGATGCGCCATATTTCGGCTCCGCCCACTTGATAAAGTGACCCCTTCTATCTGTGGGGCACAAGGCAAAATAACCTTTTCCACAGCTCGAAATGAGCCTCGCAGCCCAGAAATAGCTCACAAAGGGCAACATAGCCGGCGATGTGTAATATGGAAGCAGGGGTGAAATTATGCAGTTGGAGGCCGTAAAACTCCAGGAGCCCATGGAGGAACGGATGAATTGGAAATCCGAGTCCCCTTAGAAAGTAAGGAACAAGGCACACCCGCTCCCCCTTAGAGGGGCTAGGGAAGCTCTCCGCTTGCTCCCCGCCATTGTAGGCAGCGAGCCCGGCTCGGACGGGGACCCGCTACCTCTTGAGCTTGCGTTGGATTTCCCCGAAGAGGAAAGGATGATGCAGCAGAGTAGCGTAAGTATTTCCCTCGGTTTTTGAGAACCAAGGTATCAATCCAGTAGGAGGTGTCGGCGTTCTGGGAACGGGGGTCCCCAGACTTGCCTGCCTGCGGCCTGCAGTGTGGCTCAGGTGGGGGCCCAGTGCAGCCCATCTTCATCAGCCCAAGCTCAAGACCCTTGCGAGGGGCCAAGCCTCGTGGGGCGGACGACAGTAAGCTTCCTCAAGAGCGTCCTCATCAGGCAGGCTCGCGAGGAGGCGGAGAGATCAATGCAAGGGTACCTCGCGAGGATCCCATGACGAAAGCCATGACGATCAAGGCCATGCGGGCGCCAGGCGGGCGCCAACCTGCGTAGGGTCCTTGTTTCCCCTTTGGTGCAAAGGGGGCAAGCACAGGCCAAGGTATTAGGCAAAGGTTACCATTCCGATGCAATGAGACCAAGACCAGCCGGACGGCCGGATGGAGGTCACTGTGGAGCCCAAGACGGTGTCATCACCAGTGCTTTTGGCAGCTGAAGACCACCTTTGTTCAGGATAACTTGTACTAGATGTTCCCCTTCAAAATGGCCAATTGTTGGCGCCCTTCCCGCTCAATTATTCGGGGAGAGGCCCAGGGCCTCTATAAATAGAGCTAGCCTCCACAAAGGAAAAAGGGGGCAGCAGCAGAGAGAAAGAGAGGGGAAAACCCAGTAGAGACTAATTAGAACACATCGCACCAGCTCATGAACACCTCTCGCGAGGCTGTTCTTCCCTTGTATAGTCCATCATTAGCCCCAGACGCAATGCACCACACCACACCACTGGAGTAGGGTATTACACCACAACGGCGGCCCGAACTAGTATAAACCTCGTGTCTCTTGTGTTGTTCATCATTTTCATCTGAGTTCGCACGAGAGTATCAGACGTAGATCAGTGGGGGAGAGATCTCCATGCGCACCCCAGTGTTCGAACCTCAAGGGTCTGCCAGAACCCGAAATCCGACATTTGGCGTGCCAGGTAGGGTGCGCCGGAGTCCTTCTTCCTCCGCGTCGTGTTCCGCTGCTTTGCCACCCAGATGTCAAGCAACCCAGCTGCCAACGCCGACCGCTGGGCGGCGTGGCCCGCCCACGCCATGTCGCCGTCTCAGGGTGACCTCAACCTTGCGCCTCAGGAAGCTCGTGCTCCGCAGGGCACTGCAGGACGCGGGCGACGCGGCCAGACGCCGCCTGCCCTCACGCCACGGCAGGTGCGGGCCGCAGCAAGGGCCTCGAACCACGCCACTGCCACGGCGCCATACACCCGGCGGGAGCAGGCGAACTCCAGGGCCGCGCTCATGGTGGCCCGAGAGCTACTACGGTGCCGCTTGCTAGAAGGCGGCCGCGACGTGTTGTTGGGGCGAGTGGCCGAGCTCCTGGATGCCGCCGCCTCAGGAGTGCCCCCTTCTACATCCAGCTGCCGCCCCAGATCCAGGACAGGTCGCACGACGGTGTTACGCACGCCCACACGATTTCATGCGGGCCCCAGGGCCGGTCCAGCGCCAACACCTCCGCCAGCACCAGGTGGTTGATCGCGCCGGCCCTTCCCCAGGCCGGCGAAGGGATGCGTGCCGCGGCCTTTGGCCTCGGCTGACCACCGCGTCATCACATACAAGGCAACGCCCCAAGCCAGACTGCGTGGCATACGGGGCGCTACAGCAAGGTCCACGAGGTGGTCGCCCCGGAGGCCTATGTACCCCGCATGGTGGATTAAGGGCGCGAGCTGGAAGAAGGTCACGGCACGTTCCTCGGGCCCGGCTGGGACGAGGAGGCGCCGGAAGCCGAGCTCTTTCAGGAAACCCAAGAGAGCATCAACAATCGCGCCGACAGCAGCAACTATCGGGTACCACTCATCCCTCAGGAGCAAGCTTACGCTTACCATGGGTCGCAGGAGGTACAAGTCGCCGCAGTGGACGGCTGCACCAACGTTGCAGCCTCTTATCCCTCAGGAGGAGGGTGCAGGGGGCTGCAGGAAAGGGGCCGAGATCCGGGCTCATCCTCGCGGCGGTCGGGTCAAGGTGTTCTCAGGAGGTAGGCCCTCTGCCGGGGAGGTGCCCCATGGCCTGCCCCCGGCGGAGGACCCGTGGTCGTCGAGGGAACCGCTGGCGACCGCTCTACCCCATTGGCGTCGTCCTTGGTTTCCGGGACCCTCGTGTGGTGATATGAAGCAAGGTCGGTACCTGTGAAGAAGGACCAGTGCCTGTGAAGCTCGCCGCCCCGTGACACTCTCACGTAATAATGAGTGGGGCTGTACACGCCCCGGAGTCTCAGGAGCGCAGGCCTCAGGCCCTGGGGCTCCCGCCCACGCCCAGTGGCAGCACTTAGCTCCGCGCTGGTGAGAAGACGTCGAAGACTAGACTAGGTGTCGGACGCGGCTTTTTTGCTTTTCTTCTGCCTTTTTGCTTTTTTGCTTCTTCCTTGTCGGCAAGTTTCTTCGGTTTGGATTTAAGTTGGATTCGAGTTTGAAGCTTGCGTGCATTCGGGGAAGGGGTGTTTAGTCTCGTTCGAGCAATCTCTCGCGTTCTAGTTTCAGATTTACGCCCCAAGCTAGCGTCAGCTGCCCCCCTCACGAGCCCCTCGTGAGCTGGGCCGGGCCAGGCATGCCTACAGCCGGGACCACTGTCTCCGCACTCTCTCCGGAGGTCCTCATCACAGGATTAGCAGGTTAATCGTGGGACGCCGGAGGCGTAGCATCCCCCCGCAGGCCCGCTCAGGGCATGCCAGGGCCGGAAGGTAAACGAATCAACCGAACCATCACTGGGTTAGCGACTAAACTCACGCATAACGTTGTGCTCACCAGAGTACGGATTACAAATCTTTACATGAGGGGCCTCCCCTCCCAAAATGCTCTTATATTCTTCAGGGACAAGCCCGAATCTTCTTCATGCAGGATGAACTGCGGAGACATGCAGTCAGTTGGACATATCACTCACCGCGTCTTCTGGGGCGTCCTCGGAAGTGTCACTGGCATCACTAACGTCGTCACCCCCACCACCTGTGTTTCCATCAGTGCCAGGCTCATCTATAACGCCGCCTTTGTCAGCGCCCACGACCACACCATCGTCATCAGACGCGAAGGCCCTGACGAGGGCGTCCACGTTGTTCTCCACCCACTGCGCCAGGTCGCCCCGGACAGCTATGGGCACAGGTGCGATGGCAGCATCAAAGTCGAAGTGGGGGTCCATCTCCTGCAAATGGCTGAAGACACGGGAGAAGACACGCCTGAGTAGGGCTAGGCTCCTCTCCTCAACAAGCCTGCGGGCTCTCTCGGAACGATCCTCCAGAAGCGTCATCACGTCAGTGAAGAACCGAAGATTGCCTGCGTAGCTGGCCTCGTGCGGCTCCTTAGCGGCAGCCTCGCAAATCTCGCCTAAGGCTGAGTTGGCCCTCTCCCTAAGCGTCTAAAGCATGAGAGCATGCTCGCGCTCCAGAACCCTCCACTGGCGGATCTCGTCCTCGTTCTGCCACGCGATGGCCTCGGTGTCATCGACCCTCAGTTGAAGAAGAAGCAGCTCCGCCTGGGAAGAGGACAGCTCCACCTGTGCCGCACAAAGGGCAACTGCGGAGGTATCCGCATGCCGCGTCTCTTCAACCAACTTGGCCTTGATGGCCGCTGTCCTGCCCTCAGCCTCGGCCCCGATCAACATCAACCTCGCCTCATATTTTCGCTCGAGGACCGAGCAAGCTCCCGCCACAAGGCGGTCGACCTCTTCCTGGACCCGGGCTTCACGCCGCAATGTCGTCCTCCGCCTGGGCTGCCAGGCGCTCCCTCGTCTCCAACCGCTCTAGGTCAAGGCTGCGCTCGGTGGCCTCGAGCGTCAGCGCCTCCTCGCGCTTCTGGAGCTCCGCCCGGTCGAGGGCGGCCTCCTACATCGACCCAAGGGCCGCATGGCGCGGCTCTATTTGCTGCTCCAAGGAGTTGCTCCGGGCTTGGAGCTCCCATACACGCTCCTCCGCATCCTTGCGTCGTCGGTCTGCCTCCCGAGCCTCCTCGACGGCCCGGGAGCAGGCCTCCCACGAAGCCGCTAGCGACACTTCGGCCTTTGCTTTGTCAAGGTCACGTTGATGACACGCGAGGACAATGCCAACCTTCAGCTTGCGCCTCTCCTCAGCAAGGCGCAGGCCTTCAGCCTCGAGGTGCGCATCCTCGACAGCAAGCTCTGCTCCGACCCGGTTCACCGCGTCCGACGCCCCCTGGAGGAACTCTTCACGAAGGGCACGGCGCTCCCGAGCGCGCCTGAGCACATCTTCCACATCACCTTCTTCCGCTGGAGCATGCAGAGGGCCCCGAGGCGGTAAGCCCCCTCCAGGCGTGGGGCAGGGGGCTGTCGTCATCGGATGGACCTCCCTAAGAGTCCGGCACGGCGTCGATCCACCCACGGAGGAGGAGCCAAGGACAGACCTCAGCGATTCGCCTTCTATGACCAGAGAAGGGGTGCGGGGCAAGCCTGACGCGCCCCAAGAAGACTCGCAATGAAAGGGCATCGGGCGAGCAAGCTCGAGGCGCCCTATGGAGCAGATCACCCCACCAACCGGTCCAGCGGCGAGGGCGCCACCCGAGCTCGGCGGACCCGGAGCCAGCAAAGGGGGCGAAGCTGCAGGGGCCGGCTCCTGGGTCGACTCGGCGGACTCAGCAAGGCGGGACCTGAAGGGCCACAATCAGCCACAAGGATAACAGAGCAAATGAGCAAGGAAAGAAGAAGGCTTACTCGTCCATGGCAAAGTACTTCCTGTGCTTCAACAAGCGGCAAGGGCGGTCGCTGCCGCCTGAGGCCTCCTTCCTCTTGCGAAGGGCCTCGATTTCTACACGAAACCAACCCAAGCGCCTAGGGTGGGGGTCGGCCTGGGCGCAGAAGAAGCCTCAGGATTGTCGGTGCCGGAGGAGTCAGCTTTGGGGGCACCGTCGGGCGTCGCCTCGTGAAGAACGGCTGGGGGCTCGGGAGCCCCGGCCTCAGGAGCCGAAGGCCAAAACCCTGCATCAACCGCCGCCCCAGGGCGGGCCTCGGGAGACGTCGCCTCCGAGGCTTCATGCGATGCCGCCACCTTGACATCACCCACCTCAACTCCTGTCGGCTCTCTCCCCGCTCTGTCACCTGAGGAGGGACCGCTGTGGGCGGCGGGGGGAACAACCATGACGACTGGGTTCTCGCGTGGCCCCGTGAGGCCAGCCGGGTGCAGCCCCCACTCGTCGAAGCTGGGCATCTGCTTCACGAAATCAGCCCTGCCAGAACAAAGGTACAGAAGGACGCCACCACTCCGTAGGCTGCCTGGGGAAGGATCACCAGTCAAGACCCAAAGCACCGTCCATAGCACTTCGGGTGCCAAATCCTCCTCCTGAAGCCGCATGCGGTCTCCGTGCCCCGCAAAGTCCCACATCCAACGAGAGTGGCGCTGGAGAGGAGCAATGTAACACAGAAGGAACTCCCTCACCACCTTGGGCACTGTCACATTGTGCGCCCTCAAACTTTCGAAGCGGCACAAGACGAAAGCGAGCCGGGGGCTCGCGAGCGGTTCATTACCCCAACCTGGGTTGGGGACAGCAGGCAAGGTCGGGTGCGAGAGCAAGGGGCTGGGCACCCCGACATCCACGTACAGCCACCGCTCTCTGAACCCGGCCTGAGAAGGCATAAGGCCGAAGTCAATCCCTGAAGCAGCCTTCTCAGGCACGGCGAAGAAGCTTACACACCCCGAGCACTGAGTGGGATCGCTCAGGCGCAGAGAAAAGAAGTGGCGCAGCAGGGCAATAGAAGGAGGGATACAAATCATCGCCTTGCACACGAAAGCAAAGACAGCCAAAAGGGTAATGGACTCCGGCCCGAGGTGCATCATGTGGATCTTATAATGGGAGAGCACGGCATAGAAGAAAGTAGAAAAGGGGGGAATCATACCCGCCCATAAGGCATCGGCGAAGAATCGGACCTCCGTGACGATCCTAGCAAGAAAGGCGCGGGATGCGGGCCAAACTATGGTCCGGCCGCACACGTTGAAGATGGAAGCAAGGGCGGAGTGGACCTTGTCCAAGGCTTCCGGGTTGAGTATGATTGAGCGATCAACGGCAGGAGCCGCCGCTGGAGGTGCGCAGGACGAAGGCGCGGGCTTCTTCCCCCTTCCCTTCTTCGTCGGCGCCATGGCATTGGGGAAGGGGAAGAGCTCGAGTCGGATTGGCGGTGGAGGTTGGAGCTCGGAGAAGAAGGAAAGGTAGGAGGCGAGCGGGCAGCCAAAGGAGGAACAACTGTGTGCAACTATGGGTCTGCTTAGCCAGGCGCGTAGCAAGGCGTCGTGGGAAGTGCAGACGCCCACGCCCAATCAACCACCACGCGGCGCCCAAGGCCGCAGGCTGTTAGGGCCCACGGCGCTTCGTTCTTGCCCCTTCGCTTCCTTGCTAAGCCAAGCCCGCGCGCGCCTTGGGCCCGGGGGCTACTGTCGGTGTTCTAGGAATGGGGGTCCCCAGACTTGCCTGCCTACAGCCTGTGGCGTGGCTTAGGTGGGGGCCCAGTGCGGCCCATCTTCATCAGCCCAAGCTCAAGATCCTCGCGAGGGACCAAGCCTCGCAGGGCAGATGATAGGAAGCTTCCTCGAGAGCGGCCTCATCAGGCAGGCTCGCGAGGAGGCGGAGAGATCAATGCAAGGGTACCTCGCGAGGATCCCATGATGCAAGCCATGACGATCAAGGCCAGGCGGGCGCCGGCCTGCGCAGGGTCCTTGTTTCCCTTTGGTGCAAAGGGGGCAAGCACAGGCCAAGGTATTAGGCAAAGGTTACCATTCCGGTGCAACAAGACCAAGACCAGCCGGACGGCCGGACGGAGGTCACCGTGGAGCCCAAGACGGCGTCATCACCAATGCTTTTGGCAGCCGAAGACCACCTTTGGTCAGGATAACTTGTACTAGATGTTCCCCTTCAAAATGGCCATGTTGGCGCCCTTCCCGCTCAATTATTCGGGGAGAGGCCCAGGGCATCTATAAATAGAGCTAGCCTCCACAAAGGAAAAAGGGGGCAGCAACCGAGAGAAAGAGAGGGAAAACCCAGTAGAGACTAAGTAGAACACATCGCACCAGCTCAAGAACACCTCTTGCAAGGCTGTTCTTCCCTTGTACTGTCCATCATCAGCCTAGAGGCAATCCACCACACCACACACTGGAGTAGGGTATTACACCACAACGGTGGCCCGAACCAGTATAAACCTCGTGTCTCTTGTGTTGTTCATCATTTTCATCTTAGTTCGCACGAGAGGATCAGACGTAGATCAGTAGGGGAGAGAACTCCACACGCACTCCAGTGTTCAAACCTCAAGGGTCTGCCGGAACCCGATCGACAGGAGGCCACGCTCAAGTCCCTCGTACATGCACAAAACGATAGCTACTCGCAACCAACACGATTAGGGGTTGTCAATCCCTTCATGGTCACTTACGAGAGTGAGATCTGATAGATATAATATTTTTGGTATTTTTGGTATAGAGATGCAAAGTGAAAAGTAAAAGGCAAAGTAAAAAAGCAAAGCAAGATTAAAGTGATGGAGATTGATATGATGAGAATAGACCCGGGGGCCATAGGTTTCACTAGTGGCTTCTCTCAAGAGCATAAGTATTCTACGGTGGGTGAACAAATTACTGTTGAGCAATTGACAGAATTGAGCATAGTTATGAGAATATCTAGGCATGATCATGTATATAGGCATCACGTCCGTGACAAGTAGCCTGAAACGATTCTGCATCTACTACTATTACTCCACTCATCGACCAGTATCGAGCATGCATCTAGAGTATTAAGTTAAAAAAAGAGTAACACTTTAAGCAAGATGACATGATGTAGAAAGATAAATTCATGCGATATGAAATAAACCCCATCTTGTTATCCTCGATGGCAACGATGCAATACGTGCCTTGCCGCCCCTTCTGTCACTGGGAAAGGACATCGCAAGATCGAACCCAAAGCGAAGCACTTCTCCCATGGCAAGAACTACCAATCTAGTTGGCCAAACCAAACGGATAATTCGAAGAGACTTGCAAAGATAACCAATCATACATAAAAGAATTTAGAGAAGATTCAAATATTATTCATAGATAGACTTGAACATAAACCCACAATTCATCGGTCTCAACAAACACACCGCAAAAAGAAGATTACATCGGATAGATCTCCACGAGAGAGGGGGAGAACTTTGTATTGAGATCCAAAAAGAGAGAAGAAGCCATCTAGCTACTAACTATGGACCCGAAGGTCTGAGGTAAACTACTCACACTTCATCGGAGGGGCTATGATGATGTAGAAGCCCTCCGTGATGACGGCCCTCTCCAGCGGAGCTCCGGAACAGGCCCCAAGATGGGATCTCGTGGATACAGAAAGTTGCGGCGGTGGAATTAGGTTTTTGGCTCCTGTTTTGGGTGTACATAGGTATATATAGGAGGAAGGCGTATGTCGGTGGAGCATCGAGGGGCCCACGAGGCAGGGGGCACGCCCCCCACTCTCGTGACCGCCTCTTTGACTCCTTGGAGTAGGGTCCAAGTCTCCTGGATCACGTTCGGTGAGAAAATCACGTTCCCGAAGGTTTTATTCCGTTTGGACTCCGTTTGATATTCTGTTTCTCCGAAATACTGAAATAGGCAAAAAAACAGCAATTCTAGGCTGGGCCTCCGGTTAATAGGTTAGTCCCAAAAATAATATAAAAGTGGAAAATAAAGCCCAATATAGTCCAAAACAGTAGATAATATAGCATGGAGCAATCAAAAATTATAGATACGTTGGAGATGTATCAGGCATCCCCAAGCTTAATTCCTGCTCGTCCTCTAGTAGGTAAATGATAAAAAGAGAATTTTGATGCGGAGTACTACTTGGCATAATTTCAATGCAAATCTTCTTAATTGTGGTATGAATATTCAGATTAGGAAGATTCAAGACAAAAGTTCATATTGACATAGAGAATAATAATACTTCAAGCAAACCGACAAAGCAATTATGTTTTATTAAAGTAACATGGCCAAAGAAAGTTCATCCCTACAAAATCATATAGTTTAGTCATGCTCCATTTTTGTCACACAAGAATGCTCTCATCATGCACAACCCCGATGACAAGCCAAGCAATTGTTTCATACCTTAAAAATTTCAAACTCATAAACTTTCACGCAGTACATGAGCGTGAGCCATGGATATAGCACTATGGGTGGAATAGAATATAATGATGGAGGTTATGTGGAGAAGACAAAAAGGAGAAAGTCTCACATCAACGAGGCTAATCAATGGGCTATGGAGATGACCATCAATTGATGTTAATGCAAGGAGTAGGGATTGCCATGCAACGGATGCACTAGAGCTATAAATGTATGAAAGCTCAACAAAAGAAACTAAGTGGGTGTGCATCCAACTTGCTTGCTCACGAAGACCTAGGGCACTTGAGGAGGCCCATTCTTGGAATATACAAGCCAAGTTCTATAATAAAAATTCCCACTAGTATATGAAAGTGATAACTCAAGAGACTCTCTATATGAAGAACATGGTGCTACTTTGAAGCACAAGTGTGGAAAAAGAATAGTAGCATTGCCCCTCTTTATTTATTTTTTTATTTTTTGGGCCTTCTTTTTTTTCTTTGGCCTTTCTCTTTTTTTGGGGGGACAATGCTCTATTGAATGATGATCATCACACTTTTATTTATTTACAACTCAATGATTACAACTCGATACTAGAACAAAGTATGACTCTATATGGATGCCTCCGGTGGTGTACCGGGATATGCAATGAATCAAGAGTGATAAGTATGAAAAAAATTATGAACGGTGGCTTTGCCACAAATACTATGTCAACTACATGATCATGCTAAGCAATATGACAATGATGGATGTGTCATGATAAACTGGATGGTGGAAAGTTGCATGGCAATATATCTCAGAATGGCTATGGAAATGCCATAATAGGTAGGTATGGTGGCTGTTTTGAGGGAGATATAAGGTGGTTTATGTGTGAAAGAGCGTATCATATCACGGGGTTTGGATGCACCGGCGAAGTTTGCACCAACTCTTGATGTGAGAAAGGGCAATGCACGGTACCGTAGAGGCTAGCAATGATGGAAGGGTGAGAGTGCGTATAATCCATGGACTCAACATTAGTCATAAAGAACTCATATACTTATTGCACAAATCTACAAGCCATCAAAAACCAAAGTATTACGCGCATGCTCCTAGGGGGATAGATTGGTAGGAAAAGACCATCGCTCGTCCCCGACCGCCACTCATAAGGAGGACAATCAAATAACACCACATGTTTCAAATTTGTTGCATAACGTTTACCATACGTGCATGCTACGGTACTTGCAAACTTTAACTCATGCACTTCTCAAATTCACAATTACTCTACTAGCATGACTTTGATATTACTACCTCCATATCTCAAAACAATTATCAAGCATCCAACTTTTCTTAGTATTCAACACACTCAAAAGAAAGTTTCACAAATCTTGAATACCAAGCATGTTATTATTAAGCAAATTACCATGCTATTAAGACTCTCAAAATGAAGCATGAGAGATCAATAGTTTCTTTAAAACAAATCCACCACCGTGCTCTAAAAAATCTAAGTGAAGCACATAGAGCAAAATTATAGCGCTCAAAAGATATAAGTGAAGCACATGGAGCAAAACTACTTAGCTCAAGAAGATATAAGTGAAGCACATAGAGTATTCTATCAAATTCTAATTCATGTATGGCTCTCTCAAAAGGTGTGTACAGCAAGGATGATTGTGTCACACTAGCAACCAAAGACACAAATAATACAAGATGCTCCAAGCAAAACACATATCATGTTGGTGAATAAAAATATAGCTCCAAGTAAATTACCGATGGAAGTGGACGAAAGAGGGGATGCCTTCCGGGGCATCCCCAAGCTTTGACTTTTTGGTGTCCTTGGATTATCTTGGGGGTGCCATGGGCATCCCCAAGCTTAGGCTCTTGAAACTCCTTGTTCCATAATCCATCACAAGAATTCACCCAAAACTTGAAAACTTCACAACACAAAACTTAAAGTAGAAAACTCGTGAGCTCCGTTAGCGAAAGAAAACAAAAAACCACTTCAAGGTACTCTAATGAACTCATTATTTATTTATATTGTTGTTAAACCTACTGTATTCCAACTTCTCTATGGATTATAAACTATTTTACTAACCATAGATTCATCAAAATAAGCAAACAACACACGAAAAAACAGAATCTGTCAAAAACAGAACAGTCTGTAGTAATCTGTAGCTAGCGCAATATCTGGAACCCCAAAAATTCTAAAATAAATTGCTGGACGTGAGGAATTTATCTATTAAGCATCTTCAAAAATAATTAACTAAATAGCACTCTCCAAATAAAAATGACAGCAGTTCTCGTGAGCGCTAAAGTTTCTGTTTTTTACAGCAAGTTCAACAAGACTTTCCCCAAGTCTTCCCAACGGTTCTACTTGGCACAAACACTAATTAAACACAAAAAGACACAACCAAAACAGAGGGTAAATAAATTATTTATTATTAAACAGGAGAAAAAAGCAAGGAATAAAAATAAAATTGGGTTGCCTCCCAACAAGAGCTATCGTTTAACGCCCCTAGCTAGGCATAAAAGCGAGGATAGATCTAGGTATTGCCATCTTTGGTAGGCAATTCTTTGATGAGGCATCTATTTTCCTTAGGAATTTCTTTCTTTCTAGTGATTATCAAACTTTTAGGCACAAGATCGAAAAATTCATTTGTAGCAATTGGTTCCTTAATGATAGCAAAAATATTGGGATGAATACTTATAGATTTAAGATCCGCAGTTTCCTTACTAGATGATTCACTCTTATTTTTAGGAACATACATAAGCTTGTCAATTTTAGTATGAGGACTTGGAGTATTCTTTACGGAAGAAAAAGCGGTTCCCAAGTTTGTAATGATACCCTCAAGTTTATCAATTCTAGTAGAATATAAGTTTATCTTCTCATTAACTATGGGTTCATTTTCCTTAATATTTTTCAAAGTCATTCCTACCTTAGATCCATATTGAGTAATTTGATTGTGGATCTTTTTATCTAGATTTTCAATTAATTCAATAGTAGCAACTTTATTTTCAATAATATCAAGTCTTTGCATAACATGCTCCAAAGTTAACATGGTTCCATTAACCAAAAGAGGCGGTGAGCCTAATAAATATAACATAGCATTATAAGAATAAAAGGTATGGCTACCCAAGAAGTTCCCTCCAGTAATGGTATCAAGGATATATCTATACCAAGGATTAACACCTACATAAAAATTGCGGAGAAGAACTGAAGTAGATTGCTTCCTGGTAGATCTATTTTAATCATTGCAAATTCTATACCAAGCATCTTTTAGATTTTCTCCCTCCCTTTGTTTAAAATTTAGAACTTCATTCTCGGGAGACAACTGAGAAGAGATAAGATTAGCCATGACGACAAGGCAAGCGAGAAAAAACAAACGGAAAAGAGAGGGCGAATAAAATGGCAAGGGTGAAGTGGGGGAGAGGAAAACGAAAGGCAAATGGCAAATAATGTAATGCGAGAGATAGGGATTGTGATGGGTACTTGGTATGTTGACTTTTTGCATAGACTCCCCGGCAACGGCGCCAGAAATTCTTCTTGCTACCTCTTGAGCTTGCGTTGGATTTCCCCGAAGAGGAAAGGATGATGCAGCAGAGTAGCGTAAGTATTTCCTCAGTTTTTGAGAACCAAGGTATCAATCCAGTAGGAGGCCATGCTCAAGTCCCTCTTACCTGCACAAAACGATAGCTACTCGCAACCAACACGATTAGGGGTTGTCAATCCCTTCACGGTCACTTACGAGAGTGAGATCTGATAGATATAATATTTTTGGTATTTTTGGTATAGAGATGCAAAGTGAAAAGTAAAAGACAAAGTAAAAAAGCAAAGTAAGATTAAAGTGATGGAGATTGATATGATGAGAATAGACCCGAGGTCCATAGGTTTCACTAGTGGCTTCTCTCAAGAGCATAAGTATTCTACGGTGGGTGAACAAATTACTGTTGAGCAATTGACAGAATTGAGCATAGTTATGAGAATATCTAGGCATGATCATATATATAGGCATCACGTCCGTGACAAGTAGCCCGAAACGATTCTGCATCTACTACTATTACTCCACTCATCGACCAGTATCCATCATGCATCTAGAGTATTAAGTTAAAAATAGAGTAACGCTTTAAGCAAGATGACATGATGTAGAGAGATAAATTCATGCGATATGAAATAAACCCCATCTTGTTATCCTTGATGGCAACGATGCAATATGTGCCTTGCCGCCCCATCTGTCACTGGGAAAGGACACCGCAAGATCGAACCCAAAGCTAAGCACTTCTCCCATGGCAAGAACTACCAATCTAGTTGGCCAAACCAAACGGATAATTCGAAGAGACTTGCAAAGATAACCAATCATACATAAAAGAATTCAGAGAAGATTCAAATATCATTCATAGACAGACTTGATCATAAACCCACAATTCATCGGTCTCAACAAACACACCGCAAAAAGAAGATTACATCGAATAGATCTCCACGAGAGAGGGGGAGAACTTTGTATTGAGATCCAAAAAGAGAGAAGAAGCCATCTAGCTACTAACTATGGACCCGAAGGTCTTAGGTAAACTACTCACACTTCATCGGAGGGGCTGTGATGATGTAGAAGCCTTCTGTGATGACAGCCCTCTCCGGCGGAGCTCCGAAATAGGCCCCAAGATGGGATCTCGTGGATACAGAAAGTTGCGGCGGTGGAATTAGGTTTTTGGCTCATGTTCTGATCGTTTGGGGGTACGTAGGTATATATAGGAGGAAGGAGTACGTCGGTGGAGTACCGAGGGGCCCACGAGGCAGGGGGCGCGCCCTAGGGGGGTGGGCGAGCCCCCCACCCTTGTGATCGCCTCTTTGACTCCTTGGAGTAGGGCCCAAGTCTCCTGGATCACGTTCGGTGAGAAAATCATGTTCCCGAAGGTTTTATTCCGTTTGGACTCCGTTTGATATTCTGTTTCTCCGAAATATTGAAATAGGCAAAAAAAATAGCAATTCTGGGCTGGGCCTCCGGTTAATAGGTTAGTCCCAAAAATAATATAGAAGTGGAAAATAAAGCCGAATATAGTCCAAAACAGTAGATAATATAGCATGGAGCAATCGAAAATTATAGATATGTTGGAGATGTATCAGGACCATATACGCTGGAGGGAGAAATCCCTGAGTCTGCAGCTCTACTAATCGACTGTGTGGGACGGAACACCTCTCCCAATCACCGGGCTTAGGGCTACGGGGGCGGGAGGAGGAGCTGTGGTGGTCGGCCATGTTGGAGTGGATTTTTTAGAAGCGCGCTCCGATGGATTCTCGCTGTGGGAGGATGGTATGGATTGGATCTAAGAATCCCCATCCCTTTAAATAGACAATTTATTTACCTGGCTAGGGGGGCGAATGTAAAAACGCCCTGGCTCCTCGTATTCGTTCGACGCGTGGAAGATAGCCCTTATTGAGCACAGAAGCCAAGAAGTCCAACATTTATGGGGCCGGACACTACTTAACAGACATTCAAGATTTGGAGAAGAGCCCGCCTTGCAATGCCGAAGACAATACTGCGCGCCGGACTCAACATCATTGAAGCCTGGTTCGGGGGCTACTGAGGGAGTCCTGGATTAGGGGGTCTCCGGACAGCCGGACTATATCCTTTGGCCGGACTGTTGGACTTTGAAGATACAAGATTGAAGACTTCGTCTCGTGTCCGGATAGTACTCTACTTGGCGTGGAAGGCAAGCTAGGCAATACGGATATGTATATCTCCTCCTTTGTAACCGACCTTGTGTAACCCTAGCCCCCTCCGGTGTCTATATAAACCAGAGGGTTTTAGTCCATAGGACAAGATACAATCATACCATAGGTTAGCTTCTAGGGTTTAGCCTCTCTGATCTCGCGGTAGATCAACTCTTGTAATACTCATATCATCAAGAACAAACAAGCAGGACGTAGGGTATTACCTCCATCAAGAGGGCCAGAACCTGGGTAAACATCGTGTCCCCTGCCTCCTATTACCATCCGCCTTAGACGCACAGTTCGGGACCCCCTACCCGAGATCCGCCGGTTTTGACACCGACACCAGCGCCGACGGAACCGCCTGCTCGCGCCTCCCATGGCCAACTGTGCTACCGGGCAGGCCTCACGGCCCCACCATACTCGCATCCCTGGCCTGGCTATCCCTCTACTCACCCACACCTCCTGTTATTTTCCAGTGACGGCAACCGAACCAGTCAACCCTCGTACTCCCCACTGCGTGGGCAGCCACTGTCGTGTCTTCCCCGGCTCCGTGTCGTTCCCTTCCTAGGCCTAGCCGTTGTCCACCGCCCTGGTGCTCTTGGTGCGTCGTGGTCAACGTGGTTAATGAATGCCATCTATCGGACATGGACTGTACGTGGAGAGGCTGACAGCTAGGTCCACGGTCGCACGCAAGGAAACATCTCCTTATTACACACAAAATAATGATTCCTCCACCTGACATCTGGGACCCATCGGAAGGGCATCTGTATTTCACGAAAAAAACGTTCCCCCCGCTGACAGGTCGGACCCACCAGCTATATATTTGCACGCAAGGAAGTGCCTCCTTATTACGCACAAAAAAATGAATACTCCCCCTGCTAGCTGGGACCTAGCATAGTGGGAGGCTAACATGTGGGCCTACTAAGTTGACGGGGAGGTAGGGCTTTGTCAACTTAGTCAATATGAACAATTCTAGCTCGAGTGATCATACAATGTCCATCCAATGGTCATAGTGCTTCTTCAACCTCTGGTCTTCTTGCTCCAGCCGCCCAAAGCAGTGCCGGTCGTGCCGCTTGCTTCTGCCTCCCGTGGCCGGCTGTGCTGCCGCGGAGGCCTCACCACCCCCTACTACTCCCACCGCTGGCTAGGCCCTACGGTGACGGCAGCCTCACACCACAGTCGAACCAGTGAACCCTCGTACTCCTCTCCACGTGGGCATCCACTACCGCGTCTTCCCCAGCTCCGCACCGTCCCCTTCCTAGGCCTCTCCGTCGTCCACCGCCTTGGTGCTCTTGGCACGGCGTGGTCAATTTGGTCAACGAACGACTTCCATCGAAAGAGCATTGTATGTGGAGAGGCTGACAGCTGGGTCCACAGGCGCAGCAAGGAAGTGCCTCTTTATTACGCGCAAAATAGTTATTCCTCCACCTGACAGCAGGGACCCACCGGATGGGCCACCGTATTTCGCAAAAAAAAGCGTTTCCCCCGTGATTGTTGGCACCCACCAGCTACATCTTCACATGCAAGGAAGTGCATCCATATTACGGGCAAAAAAAATGATTCGCCCCGCTGACTGCTGGGACCCACTAGCTACATTTTCGCACGCAAGGAAGTGCCTGACAGTCGGGACCCACCTGGTCAAAGCGTATGTAATGTTGTCATTCTGGTCGCGAATGTGTATGTACATACGATCGGTCTGTCTACAGGCTGCAGCGATGAACCGTGGTTGTGTAAGGAAGGGCATGTGTCATAGTAGAGGCGCGCACGTGTCGTAGTAGATGCGCGCACGTAGCATGTACATGTACGTACAGCGGCCAGGGTGAAAGAAAGTAAATACGTCCACGTACATACATATGGGCGGGGTCTCGAACGCCTACTCACGCATATGTACGGCCAGGGCTCCTGTACATGGCTGGGTTGGAACGGAGAAACTGCGTCGTCGTCGTGTTCATGGGGAGGCAACAGAATGTGTCGTGTTCATCGGGAGGCAACGGAACGCGTGCTGTTCATCGGGAGCCAACCAGCTTGGACAGAACAGCCGATGGAAATGAGGCCTGGCGTACCGCAGAACGGAGGAAACAGCCTTGTGTTCGACCGGCCATGGTTGAAACGGGGTCTTGTTCATCGGGAGGGGTCTGGCGTACCACAAAACGGAGGAAACGGACCTCTTACGGTGGAAGCGGGGTCTTGCTGATCAGGAGGGGTGTGGCGTATCGCAAAACGGAGGAAACAGACTTGTGCTGGAGCGCTACGGTCGAAACGGGGGTCCTTTTCATCGGGAGGGGTGTGGCGTACCGCAAAACCGGACTCCACGGGATACTGTTCATCTCCATCGTCGACCTCCTCCAGCCTCCACGGGCTACTGTTCATCCACCGTCGACCTCCTCCAGCCTCCACCTACGACTGTTCATCAACGGGCTCCTGTTCATCCAGCCTCCACCGCGCGCTCCTCCACCGGCTACTATTCAACCAACCCTCTCCACGGGGTCCTATTCAACCACCCCTCCACGGGCTACTGTTCATCCAGCCCTCCACCAGCTACTGTTCAACCAACCGTCCACGGGGTCATCATGTTCATCCAACCCTCCACGGGGTCCTGTTCATCCACCCCTCCACGGGGTCATGTTCATCCACCGGCTCGATCGATCGGGGTACTGTTCATCCAGCGACAACGACCTCTACTACCACGGGGTCCTGTTCATCCAACCCCCACCGGGAACTGTTCATCCAAACCCCCCAACAACACTCACTGTTCATCCAGAGGCAGCATCGATCGGCTTCATTTAGCAGTAGTAGCGAAGGAATCACTCGGGTTCAGTTAACAGCAAGGGATCAATCGCTTGGGTTCAGTAATGTAGCTAGTGCAATCGCTCTGTTCAGTTAGAGCCCAACGCCTCGCTCGGGTTCAGTTAGAGCCCAACGTCGCACCCATGCGCATACGTGTACGAGAGAAACGCTCATCGCTCGGCCCCCGACCACACACCGTAACCGGGAACTCCCCGATTTTTTCCTCGCCCCCGCTTCTACCACGGTTTTTTTGTCATGGACGGCCCAAAGAATGTCATGCAGCTGCGTCTCCGGCCCGCCCAGGACGAAAAGCCCATTTTCTGTCATGATTTTTTGTCATAGAAGTAGGACCCCACCACATCTATGATGATACCGGGTTTTGTCACAATTATCGTCATAGAAGTGTCATAAGTATGACAGAAAAAAATTTGTTCGGCCCAAAATGTCACGGATGTGTCTTTTTTTGTAGTGAATGGTTGAGCTCCTCCTATCTCCCGCCGCAGACCGAGGATTGACCTCCTATGACGCCGCCACCGCCCAACAACCGAGGATTGACCTCTTATCTGGTAGCCGCTGCCTCGGCCGCCGCCGCCACCATCTCTATCTGCAGAGAGGCTATTTTATTTTGTGACGGATATCTGCAGAGCGGCTATTTACACTAAGTATTACTTTAACTCAATTATTGCAGCCCCATATGTATAGGGTAGCACATCACATACGGTTATGTCACGGCAACCGTGTCTCACCTATGGTGTCTTCTCACACGGTTTGGTGCGGAAATTGTGTGTGAAGTTGTAATACCTAACACAAACGACATGTACAAACAATGTGCCATAAACAACATAGTGCGATAAGTAGTTCCCGACCGTTAGCTTATCCCCACAGTTTCCCCAATTCCCCCAAATCCCTAGATAGCCTCCAAATTCCCTCGCGTGGCGCTGACATTGGGGGAATGCGGACAAGTGGTGCTGATGGTTTCGGTGCGGCTGCTCCTACTCCTGCTCATATTGCCGCTCTCGGCAGCGCCGCCACGACGGCGGTCACCGCCGAGCACTTGACTAAGGTCATCATAAGGCAGGTGTACTACGGATCCGAATCGCCCTGTTAGGTTCCAATCTATCCCAATCTTTTTTAGCATGTCCAAACTAGCTCCCTGTTGAATCCGTCCTGAATGACCCCCCCCCCAGAAAGCAATCAGTCGCTGGATCTGGAGCATGACTCGAGACTCCCGCAACACGAGTTCGACTTCGAGTTTTGCACCACCAAGAAGTACCAAAAGCTGAGTTGTGTGCACGGGCACACTCCCGCTCGACGTGTATGCATGGAGGGATTCAACATTGGTAGATGGTTTGTCAGTTGCCCCTTGGAGGTTAGTGCTAAGTTCATCATTTTAGTTGAGTCAATGGCACCGCTCATCCTGAATACTATTTAATATTGGTAGGGATATGAGGCTTGTGCCTTTGTTAATTGGCTGGATGAAGAATGGCATGGCAGGGCTCAGAGTGTTATCACCAAGCTCGCAGAAGATAACATAAAGATGAAGAAGAAACTGACTGATCTGGAGTCTACAATTAGTACGATGAAGTAAGAAAGAATCAATCACAGGCAACAGATGAAAGCAAGAGACAACAAGGAACTAGCATGTCTAGTTGTGGTTGTCGCATTAGCCATGTTCTATGTGTTGTTTGCAATGATGATTAGGGGTTTTGTTTGATAGTATTGCTAAAGCACATCTAGATGTGCTCTAAGTAATGCACATCTAGGTCCTATGCCTTGATGTTATGCGAAGATTCATGAAGATATTTTGCTTTGTCTTTTTTCTTTTCCTTTGTAGTTTGATTATTACTGGCTTCATCACTAAGAAGAGCTCAATGTATTGCTTGCCAACTGTCCTACTCCATTCGTACCGGTGCATAAGTCACATTACGAAAACCAAATAATCCGAAAACTCGTTCCTGTTTTTTGTCCTGAAAAAAATAAATCAGCCAATAGGAGTCCCGGGGCTTGTATGCATTCAATGACTTCACACTACTTGGTATAACTTGTAATGGTCAATTATCTGCACGCAATAGTACTGATTACCAAATAATCATCAAGTACTCTCGTTTTCCCCCACCTAGGTCGTCGGTACGGAGGGAGTAGTACTATGAAAAATGCTTGTTTCATATTTGGACTCTCCAACGCGTGTACGTAATTTTCACATTGACAACTGCGCAACCCCGAGAATTTGGAGCGACTGGGTAAAAAATAATTGTGGTTGATTATATAAGCTGTTAGAGAATACGTTAATCCCTCGCTTTAATCGGAAACTAATATGATGGAAAATAGACCCAGGGACCATAGGTTTCACTAGAGACTTCTCTCTTTAAGGCAAATAATACAGTGGTTGAACAAATTACTTCCGAGCAATTGATATAAAAGCTTTGCCACAAATACTATGTCAACTACATGATCATGCTAAGCAATATGACAATGATGAAGTGTGTCATAATAAACGGAACGGTGGAAAGTTGCATGGCAATATATCTCGGAATGTCTATGGAAATGCCATAATAGGTAGGTATGGTGGCTGTTTCGAGGGAGGTATATGGTGGGTTTATGGTACCGGCGAAGTTGCATGGTACTAGAGAGGCTAGCAATGGTGGAAGGGTGAGAGTGTGTATAATCCATGGACCCAACATTAGTCATAAAGAACTCACATACTTATTGCAAAAATCTACAAGTTATCAAATCAAAGTATTACGCACATGCTCCTAGGGGGATATATTGGTAGGAAAAGACCATCGCTCGTCCTCGACCGCCACTCATAAGGAAGACAATCAATAAATAAATCATGCTCCGACTTCATCACATAACGGTTCACCATACGTGCATGCTACGGGAATCACAAACTTCAACACAAGTATTTCTAAAATTCATAACCACTCAACTAGCATGACTCTAATATCACCATCTCCATATCTCAAAACAATTATCAAGTATCAAACTTCTCATTGTATTCAATACACTCATAAGAGAATTTTATTATTCTTGAAGACCTAGCATATTGGGATTTTAAGCAAATTACCATGCTATTTAAGACTCTCACAATAATCTAAGTGAAGCATGAGAGTTCATCTATTTATTCAAAATAAAACTACCACCATGCTCTAAAACATATAAGTGAAGAACTAGAGCAAATGACAAAATACTCCGAAAGATTTAAGTGAAGATCAATGAGTAGTCGAATAATTATGCAACTATGTGAAGACTCTCTAACATTTAATAATTTCAGATCTTGGTATTTTATTCAAACAGCAAGCAAAACTAAATAAAATAAAATGACGCTCCAAGCAAAACACATATCATGTGGCGAATAAAAATATAGCTCCAAGTAAAGTTATCGATGAACGAAGACGAAAGAGGAGATGCCTTCCGGGGCATCCCCAAGCTTAGGCTCTTTGTTGTCCTTGAATATTACCTTGGGGTTCCTTGGGAATCCCCAAGCTTAGGCTCTTGCCACTCCTTATTCCATAATCCATCGAATCTTTACCCAAAACTTGAAAACTTCACAACACAAAACTTAAAGTAGAAAACTCGTGAGCTCCGTTAGTATAAGAAAATAAATCACCACTTCAAGATACTGTAATGAACTCATTATTTATTTATATCGGTGTTAAACCTAATGTATTCCAACTTCTGTATGGTTTATAAACTATTTTACTAGCCATAGATTCATCAAAATAAGCAAACAACACACGAAAAACAGAATCTGTCAAAAACAGAACAGTCTGTAGTAATCTGCATCAAACGTATACTTATGGAACCCCACAAATTCTAAACTAAATTGCTGGACCTGATGAACTTATCTATTAATCATCTTCAAAAATAATTAACTAAATATCACTCTCCAACTAAAAATGGCAGCAATTCTCGTGAGCGCCAAAGTTTCTGTTTTTTACAGCATGATCGCAAAGACTTTCCCCAAGTCTTCCCAAAGGTTCTACTTGGCACAAACACTAATTAAAAGCATATAACCACATCTAAACAGAGGCTATATGAATTATTTATTACTAAACAGGAACAAAAATAAAGGAACAAAAATAAAATTGGGTCGCCTCCCAACAAGCGCTATCGTTTAATGCCCCTAGCTAGGCATGATGATTTCAATGATGCTCACATAAAAGATAAGAATTGTAACATAAAGAGAGCATCATGAAGAATATGAATAGCACATTTAAGTCTAACATACTTCCTATGCATAGGGATTTTGTGAGCAAACAACTTATGGGAACAATAATCAACTAGCATAGGAGGGCAAAACAAGCATAACTTCGAAATTTTAAGCACATAGAAAGGAAACTTGATATTATTGCAATTCCTACAAGCATATGTTCCTCCCTCATAATAATTTTCAGTAGCATCATGAATGAATTCAACAATATAACCAGCATCTAAAGCATTCTTTTCATGATCTACAAGCATAGAAAATTTACTACTCTCCACATAGGCAAGATTCTTCTCTTCAGAATAGTGGGAGTATCATAAGAGACTTGAATACTATAAATTGTTTCCACATTAAAAGAGTAATGTTCATAAAAAGGGTAATCATAATCATTACAAGTTTTATAAATATAATCATCACTACTTTTTATAGCATATGTATCATCACAATAATTATCATAAGTAGGAGGCATGCTATCATCATTATAAATTTGCATATTAAAACTTGGGAGACTAAAAATATCATCTTCATTAAGCGTAGCATCCCCAAGCTTGGGACAAACATTGATTGCAGCAAATATATTCTCAAAAACATCATCTTCATCAAACATAGCATCCCCAAGCTTGGGCCTTTTCATATCATAAGCATAACCACTCTCATCATTAATAGTATGGATAGCACCAATAGTATAGCAATTATCATATTCTTCCAAGCAAGTGCCAAAAAGATTTTCAAGATCATAAGAAGTATCATTATCTTCCGCAATTATATTTTCATGAGGCACAATAGTAATAGGAGCAGCACTATTTGGGAGAGATATCTTTTTACCTCTCTTCCTTTTCTTTTCTTCTTCTTCACCACATCACGTGTGGGTTCAATCCTCTTTTTGGAGCTCCTTATTAATGAGATTGGTTGAATAGGAGGCTCCTCCTCATTACCTGATTCATCATAAGAAATAATAGGAGGGTATTGGGAAGCCTCTTCCCTTTCATTAGTATTCTCTTCATCTTCTATTTGTTTTCTTTTCTTTATGTAGTTGGCAATATAAGGATTTTCAATACAATTCACCGCACAATACATATAAATTTTCTCTAGATCAAAATCAAGAAATATATCAAGATTAAACATTGTAATACCCTCAGTTATATGTTTCATTTCCTCATACCCCAAAAGAAGACTAAGCTCTTTATGATGCTCAAGGGTAATCAAATTATCACAATTTTTGGATACGATTCGGTCATGAAACAATTTGCATTGGAGATTTAAATGACCATGTTCATTGCAAAGTTCACAAGGGGCGCGAAAAATATTGAATTTTTCAGCACAATCATCAAGACTTTCTTGCAACAATTCAGTTTCTAAGTACTTATGCCTCTTGCAATATCTATCTTCCCTATTTGGTGTGTACTTACAAACCCAATGCACTCCACAAAAATTGGCATGTTTATAGGAGACATTTTCATCATAACTAGTGCAATCATCATTAGTATCATGGATATTCAAAGAATTCGTACTAACAACATTGCAATCATGCTCATCATTCAAATATTTAGTGCCAAACATTTTATAGATTTCTTCTTCTAGCACTTGAGCACAATTATCCTTTCCATCATACTCACGAAAGATATTAAAAAGGTGAAGCGTATGAGACAAACTCAATTCCATTTTTATATAGTTTTCTTTTATAAACTAAACTAGTGATAAAACAAGAAACTAAAAGACTCGATTGCAATATCTAAAGATATACCTTCAAGCACTCACCTCCCCGGCAACGACGCCAGAAAAGAGCATGATGTCTACTACACAACCTTCTTCTTGTAGACGTTGTTGGGCCTCCAAGTGCAGAGGTTTGTAGGACAGTAGCAAATTTCCCTCAAGTGGATGACCTAAGGTTTATCAATCCGTAGGAGGAGTAGGATGAAGATGGTCTCTCTCAAGCAACCCTGCAACCAAATAACAAAGAGTCTCTTGTGTCCCCAACACACCCAATACAATGGTAAATTGTATAGGTGCACTAGTTCGTCGAAGAGATGGTGATACAAGTGGTATATGGATAGTAGATAATAGTTTTTGTAATCTGAAAATATAAAAACAGCAAGGTAACGAATGATAAAAGAGAGCATAAACGGTATTGCAATGATAGGAAATAAGGCCTAGGGTTCATACTTTCGCTAGTGTAAGTTCCCTCAACAATACTAACATAATTGGATCACATAACTATCCCTCAACATGCAACAAAGAGTCACTCCAAAGTCACCAATAGCGGAGAACAAATGAAGAGATTATAGTAGGGTACGAAACCACCTCAAAGTTATTCATTCCAATCAATCCTTTGGGCTATTCCTATAAGTGTCACAAACAGCCCTAGAGTTCGTACTAGAATAACACCTTAAGACACAAATCAACCAAAACCCTAATGTCACCTAGATACTCCAATGTCACCTCAAGTATCCGTGGGTATGATTATACAATATGCATCACACAATCTCAGATTCATCTATTCAACCAACACATAGAACCTCAAAGAGTGCCCCAAAGTTCTACCGGAGAATCACGACGAAAACGTGTGCCAACCCCTATGCATAGATTCATGGGCGGAACCCGCAAGTTGATCACCAAAACATACATCAAGTGAATCACGTGGTATCCCAATGTCACCACAGATACGCACGGTAAGACATACATCAAGTGTTCTCAAATCTTTAAAGACTCAATCCGATAATATAACTTCAAAGGGGAAACTCAATTCATTACAAGAGAGTAGAGGGGGAAGAAACATCATAGGATCCAACTATAATAGCAAAGCTCGCGATACATCAAGATCGTATCATCTCAAGAACACGAGAGAGAGAGAGAGAGATCAAACACCTAGCTACTGGTACATGCCCTCAGCCCCGAGGGAGAACTACTCCCTCCTCGTCATGGAGAGCACCGGGATGATGAAGATGGCCACCAGAGAGGGATTCCCCCTCTGGTACGGTGCCGGAACAGGTCTAGTTTGGCTTTCGGTGGCTACGGAGGCTTCTGGTGGCGGAACTCCCGATCTATTGTGCTCCTGGATGTTTTTAGGGTATATGGAGATATATAGGCGGAAGAAGTACGTCAGGGGGGGCACGAGGGTGGAGGGCTTGCCCAAGGGGGTGGGCGCGCCCCCTACCTCATGGCCTCCTCGAAGCTTCCCTCACGTGCACTTCAAGTATTATGGGCTTCTTTCCTTCCAAAAATGGGTTCCGTGAAGTTTCAGGTCAATTGGACTCCGTTTGGTCTTCCTTTTGTTCGAAACCCTAAACCAAGGTAAAAACAGAAACTAGCACTGGGCTCCGGGTTAATAGGTTAGTCCCAAAAATGATATAAAAGTGTATAATAAAGCCCATAAACATCCAAAATAGTAAATAATATAGCATGGAGCAATCAAAAATTATAGATACATTGGAGACATATCACCGCCCTACCTGTCAGCCTCGTTCATACACCGTGGGTGCCAACCACCCTCTCCTTGCCCGAAATTGCTCTAGGCAAATATTGGCGAGATGCGAGATTACCGTCATATCCCCAACCGACGAGACGTACAAATTTTAAATGGGGGCTAAGTTCGTAACTTTCCCATATTTTAGACAGGCGCGTCCCAAAAACATGGTTCCCCGTACCTCTCTCTCCATTTTCCCATTCATACACCGTCCGCACTGGAACACCATCCCTCACCAGCCTCCGTCCGCCACCCCATCCATCGCCGCTGTCCTCCACCACATCCATTGCTGCCGTCCTCCACCACATCCATCGCCACCATCCTCCACCATGCTGGAGCGCCTACCAAGACTCCATCGTCCACTGCTAGAGATGGACGTTTCTCATCCACGGCGACGGACCAAGAGCCTTGCATCACGTCCTCTCGCTTCATCGGCGCCGTCCTCCTCTTTGCCGGGGCCGCTCACACGACCTTCTCTTCCAACGCAACGGGACCTATCCCCCAATGCACCCATCTACCATCGCAGATCTGCTTCAACGCCACCGACAACCATCGCACCCCCGATGCCTACACGGCGCCGCAAGAGAGGTGGTACTTCATATCTCCTCAACTTTTTGATCTCAACTAGAAAATAGATCTTAACTTGGTTACTCTACTTTCTTTTTAGCTCTTAGAATTTAGTTCTTAGTTCAAAGCAAACAATGGCTGCTAAATATCATTTCTCCGGTTTCCCCCTTTTATGATCACTATACGATCATAATACGTGCTTCGTGTCATAATAGCACTGCTCGACCCATCAAGCTAAACAAGCTTAGTTGTTCAAATACGAATCTGATATTACTAAAACAGATTTGTTTAATTGGTCAGCTAAATGTTCCTAAATTAGTTTCAAAAATGCATGTTCTCCGCTCGGGTGTGTATCTCTACAGGGTGCCCATGGTGGGCCAGCCCACCCTGGGATTTTGGGTCATCCTAGGCCCCGATTCCCCTCTGTTCTGCTGCGTGCTTCCGATCTCGACTCGCCCCTAGCTGCCTGCCTTGCTGGCGACTTGCCGTCCCCGGATGGCATGACTCTAGGAGGAGACGCCGGACTAACAAGAGGTCAGGAGCCGCTCGCCCAACGGCGTCACCGCTGCCCGGGCGCGCCGCCGTGCCTACCTTCCCAGTCCGTTCAGGGGTTAGGCGTGCAGCACCCACTAAGCCAACCCGATTTATCCTGAGATAAGTCCTCAACACTCAGCAGCCACTCCTCATCACCCATTTTCTAATTGATTCATTACTCATTAGGTAGGACTGTCATTAGGGTTTGTTGTGTGCTTAGTGCTACCTACACTTAATGGTTCAGATGTATTTCGGTAATCTTTAGTACCTGTAAAGTTCACAGGGTTTTCAAAATTCTGGCCCTAGGAACAGACACTATTCATTTTGGATTGTTGGTTGTAGTGACATTGACCCAGATTACTACTACAAGCCAGGTTTGTTGAAAATTTTACTTGTCTTTCTTACTCATTCGATATAATATCCAATTATTCACGTCGATTAGTTGCAAACAATAAGTGCTAGACAAACTTCTTGATTTAGATTTTGGACGGTCTCTTACTGTTGTTACAATTCCGCATACTTGTCCTAGTAAGCTCACAAGTAAATGATTGATTCACTACATCTATGCTTGCCTTGTCATATTTGTTGTCAATATTCTTTTAGGGTGGACCACCCTATTTCTAAATAATGCAACCGTAGACATGAGTGAATAGTATTTCTCTATATGATCTCTTCCATCATGTGTGGGCAACGAACACTGCATTGTATAGAAAGAAAGTGTCATTTCCAGCTTTTACATAGGCTCCGATCTTTTACATGGAATAAAATCTGCCTACTTGCTTTGTGTCGCACTACCAACACTCCACCCTTGAAGCTAAACATTATGCCACTCATAATTCCTTAGTTTATTTGTTCAAATACGAATTTCATATGATTCTAATGTTCCTACTTCAGTTTTCAAATGTGTGTCTGCCTGTTATAGAGACATAAGGGGTTTGTATTTCTGTGTGTGGTCTGGTCAGCACGGTTGGGGAGTGAACTTTGCATATGTAGGGGTTTACAGGGAGACACTCCTCGAGTTGAATCCGCAATGCATTCCATAGATAATCTGACTACTTTTTATGTTTTCATGAATCTCAGATTCTAAATAGCATCATAATGATTATGAGCTTGCGTGCATGAAAAGAATAAAGCAGTACAATGCCATGGCTGTCAAACTTGGCATTAAGGGACTGAAATCAAGTCTGGATGCAATGCAATGCAAACGCTCTCCACCTACAGATTCATGCTCAGAATATGATCCTAATAGTGATTCTGAGCTAGAGGGAGACCTAAGTCAATGTAGCTCCCTAGTGGAGGAGTCAGAGGAAGATGCCCTATCTTATTCACCCATCAAGGTGCTTGCTCTAACTTTCCAAGGTTATATTTGTCGCACATATCTTGCAACCGATGCTTTGCATTGTTTCTACTTTGTTGAACTGCCATTAGCTTAGTTTACACATCGTGTATGTGAATACGCCCTACCTATCCATTTTTAGTACATATTCCATCTGTCATCATACCATATTTATCCATTCAAATGTTGTTCTTGTGTATCAGACGTTCAAAAGGAAGAGGGCGATTGCTGATCATGGAGGAGCACAAGCAAAGTATTTGGAAAAGGTAGTGGCACATGATAAATCAAATAGCCAATTAGGTGTAGTTGCAATATCACCTGACCCACAAAACACCCCAACTCTAGCAGACTCTAGCCCTACTACACTGGTCATTTCTGATGCCCCAACTCAGCAGACCCCAACAGTAGCAAACATTATGATTATGCCAGTTGACATAGCACCAGCTCTACGACGCAAAACCCCCATTCCAGCAAAGAGTACACCAAATCCAGTTGCCAATTCCCTTTTTGAACCAGAGAGAGCCCCAATTGCAGCAAATAGGACCCATGTTCCATTTCTTCCCAGTTTAGAAGACAAATCTTATACACAGAAAAATTTCTAGTCTTCCTCCGCAACTTACGCGTAAGTAATGTACTAATGTTATTCATGGTCATTGCTGCATATGTTTCTGCTGACAGAAGACACAAGATTTCATTCTTTTAAATAGGCGAGGACCAAACTGTATTGTGAAGATGAGCAAGGGTTGGCTGCGCTTTTCAAGCACTCATTGATGAAGTATCGTTCCTACCCGAGGCAAGCGCACTTCGATGGCAAGCCTCTAAGCGAAATTTTTGTAAAGTCTCCGGTGCTACATTTACCCGACGGTGACTGGAATAATCTTGTTACACATTGGTCTCGGCTGCAGTGTAAGGTACTATCTATGATATCACATCACAATTTGAACTACATTTCTGTATTTGCCTTAACGTCTCACTTGTACGAAAACTGTTAGTAGAAGAACATTCATTCTCAAGGGACCACAGAATCTCGCAACTATACTGCACACTACATTGCTCTTGTGAGTACCTCTTGCCCTGCATGACCATACTTACTTTCATAGTTGTTTGATTATGTAGCATCACTACACATGTTAGCCTCGTTATCGTCCATTTGGTGGACATTATAAGATCCATATGGACTCTTACATAAATTTAGAATCAACCCAATGCTTTTGAAGAGGTTTAGCTCTGCAGTCCTCTTGTAAGGACTGAACGTCCTCTATCACTGTACGTACATTAACAGCTATTCCCTCCGTCCCATAATATAAGAATGTTTTGTACAGTACACCAGTGTTCAAAACACTCTTGTATTATGGGAAGAGGGATTGGTTCATTGTGTAGCATTCTGCATCTTATCTCCCTCGCCCACCATTTACTAAAAAAGATCAGATCTATATTTAATCTTACCAAAAAGTAGAATACACAGATAATACCAGTGCGGAAGTGTAGCACATTGCTCTTGTCAGTACATTTTGTCCTGTAATGCTTGTACTTCCAGGGATTGGTAGTTGAGTATGTAGCATCAATCTGCATCTTATCATCATTATCCTCTATCCCTTCCAGTATTATCATATCTATAATTACTCTCTAAAAAATGTAGAGTACATGCAATGCTTATGAAGAAGATTCTATGCTGAAATTCTTGAGTTATCCTTCCCTTGACATGGAGAAGGGCATTATAAAGCTGGTGTTAACTGTTAATGTAAGTCAGTCCTTCTAAAGCCTTTATCCTCAACTGCTGTTTAATTTGCTCACACTCCCTATCATTTACTGCTGTTTAGTTTGCTATTTCTACCAAAATGCATGTTCGCAAGAACCGTAGGTTCTAAGTTTTACTTGTAAAACCAAATTCCTTATTCATACCATGCACATTACTCAATACTCCCTATATGTATGCTTGTTTTTGTGGATCTATAATCCAGTGTTTGGTGAAGCAGCCCCCATTTGCACCTTGTCATCTCCTGTTTTATCTTATTGATGTGGCTAATGATATGAACAACATGCCATGCACATTAACCAAAATAGATACAATGATTTTATTTGCCCTTCATCTATGCTTGTTATGTTAAAATGGTAATCCAGTAGTGTGGTGAAGCTCCCCGCATTATGAACAATGCCAAATTATGCTATTGATATTTTGAACTTACTCTTTATTTTCTAATTTGAAATTGGATGGAATTGGCAGCACAGCTATCATCTTTGTTTATACACATGCAAAACCTATCATCTCTTTGCTTTGTTTCAGGGTGATATGCCTGATGGTATGCACAAGTCTGCTGAAGGCTGTGAGACAAACCCAACATATATTGCAGCAAAGACGGCAAAACATCTTGAAGATAGTGAAACAACCCCAAAGTCTTGTCTTGATGCAGTGTTCAAGTTACTTGAGACTAGCAGTCAGACAAGCTCACAGAATTCGTTGTCTGAATCAGTTCGACTTCTTCAGTCCCAAGTTCTAGTAGAAAGGCATTCTGCAACTCAACTTCGACTTGAAGTCCTATCTCTAAGAAAGACTGCGGAGAACACCAATGAGAACCTCATCGCTAAACAGCTACACCTGGAAGCTATGACCGACATGCTAGGCCGGTCTCACAGCCTTGCTCAGCAGCTTGTGCAGCAGTTCCCACGCAAGGCTAACCTTTCTTGAACTGTCTTGGAAGTGGTCTCGGTTCAGTATTATTTTGTTATGGCGCAATGGTGCCCGTTTTTGTAATCTGCTTCTTCGTTGCGTGTTATGATCACTGGTGGCGAACTTCGATGCCCAGTGGATGTAATATACCATAAATTCTTTATTGTATAGTGTAGGTTTATTCTTAGTTACTATGCCATAATTTCTTTATTGTATAGAGTAGGTTTGTTCTTAATTCTTACTAGTTACTGCCATCATTCGCTATCTGAAAAAAATCAGATGTAGTCGACCGGGCCGAAACATTCGCCTCTAACGGGCCTGGTGTTTAGCAGGCCACAATTGGGCCGGCCTGCATCTTTCATGGGCCCGAATCATTGGGGCCTTCACACTTTGCGCGAGGCCCACAACTTACACCGGCCTATATTTTAGTTGGGCCTTTTGTGGACCCAGCGCTTAGTTTGGCCCAGGTAGTGTTGGGCCATTAACAGGCTGAATATTGTACTGGCCTGTTACGGCCCAGATGAAACCATGGGCCTTTAGCAGGCCAAAATGCATATTGGGCCTCAATTTTCACTAGTCGTCGACAGGCCTTTAGCAGGCTGAAATCTAGACCGGGCCTTTTTGGGCCCAGTTATATCACGGGCAGTTACTAGGATGAAACATATCTCGGGCCTTAGTTGGCCCACTGATATCATGGGCCTTTAAGAGGCCGAAAGCTTAGTACAGACATCAACGGGCCGAATTATGCGACAAGCCTTTAACAGGCCCAAAGTCAAGTTGGGCTTAACTGTTGCCACCTTTATAACGGGCCGTTAGTGGGCCCGATGTCCTGTCGGACCATATATGGCCCATGGGCAGCAGGAGCCATTCCCAGGCCGAAAGTCACACGTGGCTGAAATGGGCCCATGTCTACATCGGGCCTCTAACAGGCCGAAAGTCACTGGGCTGTAATTGGGACCAAATATTCGGCGAACAATTAACGGGCCAGATCTGGCTTCGGGCCGTAAATGGGCCCAAATATTCGGCAAACAATTAACGGGCCAGATCAGGCTCCGGGCCATAAATGGGCCTTTATTAAGCAGGTCGTTATTGGGCTGGCCCACTAGTACCTGAGTAAGTACTACGGGCCTTTGACTGGGTTGGCCTTTTTAACCTATATGGGCCTTTGTTGGGCCGTGCCACATGTCGACGTATCATAGGCATTTTGGGTCCAATGAGTGGATCATATCTGTCCCAACGGTGCGCCGACACGTCTTTCCTCCAGCCAATGATGATTTTACACGTGGAAAATCCCCATTGGTCAGGGCTGTTAACGGGTTATCGGATCCAAAACTGGACCTGATAGCTTAACAGCGTTCCATTACGGTGGATGCCACGTGTCGGTCACCCTTGACGAAAGCACTTCCGTGCGCGATTTATCATCATGGAAGTGGACACTTCCGTGATGATAATTTTGGTGATGTCATGGAACACTTCTACGACAGCACAGGTATGACTATCTTGATTTTGTCATAAATTTGTCATGGATGTACATGCATGGCAGAAAACGTGACCTACTGTGACAAACATGTATCATCACAGAAGTGTATTTTTTTGTAGTGAGGAGGGGGGTTCTCTCCCCCTCTCTCCTGGTGGCACCTGCCGCCGGGGCAAGGATCGTGACAGCAATCTACATCAACAACCTTGCTACCGTCAACACTAACTTTCTTCCCCTCTATGCATCGGTGTAACACCCCTTCTCCCTGCTGTAATCTCTGCTTAAACATGGTGCTCAACACTATATATTATTTCCCAATGATATGTGGTTATCCTATGATGTTTGAGTAGATCCGTTTTTCCTATGGGCTAATTGATGATCATGGTTGGTTTGAGTGTATATTTTATTATGGTGTTGTCCTATGGTGCCCTCCATCTCGCGCAAACGTGAGGGGTCCCTGCTGTAGGGTGTTGCAATATGTTCATAATTTGCTTATTGTTGGTTGCTGGAGTGACAGAAGCCTGAACACGGATAAGTGGGTTATTGTGTCTGGGAGTAAAGAGGACTTGATACTTAATGCCATGGTTGGATTTTACGACCTTAATGATCTTTAGTAGTTGTGGATGCTTGCTAGAGTTGCAATCATAAGTGCATATGATCCAAGTAGAGAAAGTATGTTAGCTCATGTCTCTCCCTCATGTAAAATTGCAAGAATGATTACTGATCTAGTTATCGATTGCATAGGGACAAAGGACTTTCTTGTTGACAAAAGTTATGTACTCTTATTACCTTGCAATTTATTCATAGTTTTATTCTCACAAAATACATCTAGTTTTATTCTTGTTCTAGGTAAAGCAAACACTAAGTGTGTGTAGAGTTGTATCGGTGGTCGATAGAACTTAAGGGAATATTTGTTCTGCCTATAGCTCCTCGTTGGGTTTGACACTCTTATTTATCGAAAAAGGCTACAAGCAATCCCTACACTTGTGGGTTATCAAGACCTTTTACTGACGCCGTTGCGGGGGAGCAATAGCGTGGGGTGAATATTCTCATGTGTGCTTGTTTGCTTTCTCACCAAGTAGTTTTTATTTTGTACTCTTGTTTTCTATCTTTATTTATGGGTAGAAAACAAAAAATACCAAAAAAATAGTTGTACCTACTAAACCTATGGTTGAAGAACCACCCAAAATATATCATACAGCTGAAGCTTTTTACTTGGATCATCTTCGATCCCTTTGTGCTGGTGCTGAAACCCCAACTAGATTAGTTGAGGGCAAATCATTAGATGAGCATGTTCATTTTGTGCGACACTGCTTATCTCAAAATGGGAAACTTTTACTGCATTAAATTAATACTATGCAATGCTATGCTTGCAATTTATGTGAAACACATGATTTTACTTGTTGTTCTAAAGACCCTAAGAAACACCTTCCTTATCAATGTGAGTTTAGAGATAATGGAATTCTATCTTCTTATGCTAAGGGTGTTTATAATTACTATGATGTTGAACAAATTGAAGAATTTGTTGCTTTTAAGGGTGCTTATGAAATTGCTTCTTTGATTGAAAAGTATGATACCACTCTTTACAAATCTGAAAATTTTGCCATACTTAAATATTGCTAGAAAACTATGCTTCTAGTGCTTATATTAATGAGTTTATTGAGAAAGCCAGGGCTGTCCAAGAAGAGACTAATATTTTGCAGGAGCCTATGGAAGAAGAAATTGATGAAACTGTGAGCTCATTGGATGAAAAAGATGATGAGGAGAGTGAAGAACAAAAGGACGAAGAGCGGATTAGCTACCCGCTCTAACCTTCTAATGAGAGTAACTCTTCAACTCGTACATTGTTTAATTACCCTTTATGCTTACCGAAGGATGAATGCTATGATAATTGCTTTGATCCCATTGATTCATTTGAAATATCCCTTTTTGATGAAATTGATGCTTGCTATGCTTGTGGCCATGATGCCAATATGAATTATGCTTTTTTGACTGGGAACTGTGGGGCAAAACCCCCATAGCATATCAAAAGATTTATTTAAATAGATGGTAACAGATACAACAAAGGGATTACAAGAGGTAATCAAAGAAAACTAATCTAGGAGAAAGCAAAAAAAGAGAGATCTTACAACACTATGCCTTAAGGGGGCAGAAAAGAAATCCACTTTAGGAGATCATCCTTGTAAGCAGATTTTATCCTGTATTGCATAAGACTGATATCATGCCTAAAACCACCTCTCCATTTATTAAAACTGCCCCCTCATTTCTGAAGACTTTTGCATTTCTGATGATCCAGATATTCCAAGAGGAAATGAAGACCACTTTAGTGAAAATGGCTTATCAAAACGTCTCCTAGCCCGAATAACCAATTCAGACATTGAATCTCCATATGCCCACTCAATCTGCAGATAATTCCATACTCTCACACTGAAGTTGTAGTTAAAAATAGGTGATCCCTGGTTTCCCTTGCCTGCAAGGGGCAGAGCCTACAGTGAACTCCATCCTCCATGTGCCAATGCCTTTTGTCCACCATATCCTTTGTATTCAATCTGTCCATAATGAGCATTCAGGAAAACACCTTAATTTTCATAGTACAAGATGATTTCCATATCTAGAAGGTCAAAGGATTAAAGGTTTCAGATACAAAAGTGTGAGAATAGAACATCTTGGGACTGTACTCTTTGGAGGAGGCTTGCCAAAACCACACATCCTTAGTGCCAGTTGTCTTGGTGTGACAGCCCATCAAAGATTGCAACATAGCCAAATCCTCATAAGCCCAGGCTGACAATGGAAGATGAAAATGCCGGTGGATGTCCTGAGAGTTGAAAATCTCCTTAACAGAAATCCATGGGTCCTTACCATATGAGAATAGTCTAGGAAATCTAGACTGGAGAGTAGAAACTTCATTATCAAGATTCCAGTTGTCAGACCAAAAAACTGCAGTGTCACCCTCATTTATCTGAACCCAGGGACATTCTCTGAAACTCTGCATTACCATGCAAATATCCCTCCACCAAAAAGAACCACAATCAGAAGTCCCTTGGGGCACCTTGCCATGGTAATATGAGTCCCAAATTAGGGACACCTAGATGAATTATGCTTATGAAGATGAACTTGTATAGTTACTTATCTTAAGAATGAAGTTTTTGCTATTGCACCCACACATGATAGTCCTATTATCTTTTTGAATTCTACCAACTACACTATATCGGAGAAGTTTACACTTATTAAGGATTACATTGATGGGTTGCCTTTTACCTTGGCACATGATAATTTTGATGAATATAATATGCATGTCCTTGCTGCTCCTACTTGCAATTATTATGAGAGAGGAACTACATCTCCGCCTCTCTATGTTTCCAACATGACAAAATTGCAAGAAACTACTTATGCTATGTATTGGCCATTACTTGATGTGCATGAATTGTTCTTGTATGACATGCCAATGCATAGGAAGAGAGTTAGACTTCATCATTGCATGATATATGTTGCTTTGTGCTCACTACTAAATTATAAATCATTGCTAATTAAAATTGTCTTTGATATACCTTAAATCCGGGTGGATCAATTACTTGAGCACTTTGTGCCTAGCTTAATGGCTTTAAAGAAAGTGCTGCCAGGGAGAAAACCCGGAAGTTTTAGAGTCATTTATTTCTGTTGAGTGCTTTTATAAAGTTTAAAAACAAAAAAATATAGAGGGGAACCTAAAAACCTTTTTCTAAAAGAGAAGCGATTGAAAGGTGATGCATTGGAGAAGTGAGGGTCGACCTTGAACACTTGTGTTCATGCTCATGGAAATAATGTAATTTTTTCATGGAAAATTCTCGCAAAAATAATTATCCCCTTGTACAAATCCTTTCTATTGTAAAATAATTGTGCCAAGATTTTCCTTTAGGATGAGTAGATTGCTTGTTCGTATGTGCGGTGCAAAAACAGAAACTTTGGCTATAGTGCGTGATTTTACATTTTTTACTGGAACGTCGAAAGTTTCTAAGATTTTTGCACATTATTGCTATACAAATTGTTTATTTTTTCCTAATTTCTCTGAATTTTGGAATTACGGAAGTATGGTAGATGTCTAGATTGCTACAGACTATCCTGTTTAAGACAGATTCTATTTTTGATGCATTGTTTTGCTTATTTTGATGAAACTATCGATTCTATCGGTGGTATAAGACATGGAGAAGTTATAATACAGTAGCTACAATGCAAAAACAAAATATGAATGGGTTTGCAATAGTACTTAGAGTAGTGATTTGCATTATTATACTAACTGATCTTATCGAGCTTTCTATTGAGTTTCGTGTGAATGAAGTGATCAAAGATCGAGGAGGTGTCGATATGAGGAGAAGGAGAAGAGGAAAGAGATCAAGCTTGGGGATGCCCAAGGCAACCCAAGTAAATATCCAAGGAGACTCAAGCATCTAACCTTGGGGATGCCCCGGAAGGCATCCCATCTTTCTTCAACGAGTATCGGTATGTTTCCATTTTCGTTTCGTTCATGTGATATGTGTAAATCTTGGAGCATCTTTTGTGTTTAGTTATCAATTTTCTTTTATGAACCATGCTGGTATGAGATAGTCCATGGTTGATTTATAGAATTCTCATTGCACTTGACTTATATCTTTTGAGTATGGCTTTATAGAATGCTTCATGTGCTTCACTTATATCATTTGAAGTTTGGATTGCTTGTTTCTCTTCACATCGAAAACCGCTATTTGTAGAATGATATTTTGCTTCATTTATATTTGTTAGAGTATGGCATTTTGTAGAAAGAATTAAAATATCTTGCTTCACTTTTATCTATTTAGAGAGTCAATGGGAATTGGTCAATTGCATGGTTAGTCATAAAATCCTACATAAAACTTTTGGATTACTGAATATGATATGTTTGATTTATTGTAATAGTTTTGCAACATAGAGATGGAATATGTGGGGGGAACTAGTGGATGATTGTGTTTAGTAAGATATCGGTGTTAAGGTTTGTGATTCCCGAAGCATGCATGTATACTCTCTCATTATGCTATGAAGTTGGAGCATGATTTATTATTGATTTTCTTCCTTTGCGTAGAGGTCGGGGGCGCGTGATGGTTAACTCCTACCAACCTCCCCCCTCGGGGCATGCGTAGTAGTATTTTTCTTTGAGGGCTAATAAACTTTTGCAATAAGTATATGAGTTATTTATGACTAATGCGAGTCCATGGAATATACCCACTCTTACCTTTCCGCAATTTGCTAGCCTCTATGGTACCGTGCATTGCCCTTTCTCACCTCGAGAGTCGGTGCAAACTTCGCCGGTGCATCCAAACCCTATGATATGATACGCTCTATCACACATAAACCTTATTATATATTCCTCAAAACAGCCACCATACCTACCTATTATGGCCTTTCATTGCCATTCTAAGATATATTGCCATGCAACTTTCACCTCTTTTGTTTTGATGACTTGAGCATTCATTGTCATATTGCTTTGCATGATCATGTAGCTGACATAGTATTTGTGGCTCACCACCATTTATCATTTTTTATACATGTTATCCTAGATCATTGCATATCATGTACACTACCAAAGTCATTCATATAGAGTCATATTTTGTTATAGGTATCGAGTTCTAAGTAAACAGAAGTGTGATGATCATCAACTTTCATTATTAGAGCATTGTCCCAATAAGGAATGGATGATGGAGACTATGATTCCCCCACAAGTCGGGATGAGACTCCGGACCAAAAGAAAAAAAGGAAAAGAAAAGAAAAAAATGAAAGAAAGAAGGAAGAGATGGCGCATGCCAATTCCACACTTGTGCTTCAAAGTAGCACCATGTTTTTCATATAGAGAGTCTCCTATGTTAACACTTTCATATACTAGTGGGAATTTTTCATTATAGGATTAGATGCACACCCACCTAGTTTTCATATTGAGCTTTCATACATGATACGTCCATTTTGCATCATGCTTTTATATGGATATTTATTGCATTATGGGCTGTTATTACACATTATGTCACAATACTTATGCCTATTCTCTCTCATTTTACAAGGTTTACATGAAGAGGGAGAATGCCGACAGCTGGAATTCTGGGCTGGAAAAGGAGCAAATATTAGAGACCTATTCTGCACAACACAAAAAGTCCTGAAACTTCATGGAGGCACGTTTTGGAATATACTAAAAATATTGGGCGAAGAAAGAACCAGAGGGGGGCCACCCACCATCCACGGGGGTGGGGGCGCGCCCTACCCCCAGGGCGCGCCCCTGCCTCGTGGGCCCCCTGGCAGGCCTCTGGTGCCCATCTTCTTCTATATGAGGTCTTTCGTCCGAGAAAAAATCATAAGCAAGCTCACGGGACAAAACTCCGCCGCCACGAGGCGGAACCTTGGCGGAACCAACATGGGGCTCCAGCGGAGCTGTTCTCCCGGGGAAACATTCCTCCGGGAGGGGGAAATCATCACCATCATCATCACCATCGATCCTCTCATCGGGAGGGGGTAAATCTCCATCAACATCTTCACCAGCACCATCTCATCTCAAACCCTAGTTCATCTCTTGTATCCAATCTTTGTCTCAAAACCTCAGATTGGTACCTGTGGGTTGCTAGTAGTGTTGATTACTCCTTGTAGTTGATGCTAGTTGGTTTATTCAGTGGAAGATCATATGTTCAGATCCTTTATGCATATTAATACCCCTCTAATTATGAACATGAATATGATTTGTGAGTAGTTACGTTTGTTCCTGAGGACATGGGAGAAGTCTTGCTATAAGTAGTCATGTGAATTTGGTATTCGTTCGATATTTTAATGGGATGTATGTTGTCTCTCCTCTAGTGGTGTCATGTGAACGTTGACTACATGAAACTTCACCATTGTTTGGGCCTAGAGGAAGGCATTGGGAAGTAATAAGTAGATGATGGGTTGCTAGAGTGAGAGAAGCTTAAACCCTAGTTTATGCATTGATTCATAAGGGGTTGATTTGGATCCATATGTTTCATGCTATGGTTAGATTTACCTTAATACTTCTTTTGTAGTTGCGGATGCTTGCAAGAGGGGTTAATCATAAGTGGGATGCTTGTCCAAGAAAGGGCAGCACCCAAGCACCAGTCCACCCACATATCAAATTATCAAATTACCGAACGCGAATCATATGAGCATGATCAAAACTAGCTTGACGATAATTCCCATGTGTCGTCGGGAGCGTTTTCGTTTATATAAGAGTTAGTCCAGGCTTGTCCTTTGCTACAAAAAGGATTGGGCCATCTTGCTGAACCTTATTTACTTTTATTACTTGTTACCCATTACAAATTGCCTTGTCACAAAACTATATGTTACCGATAATTTCAGTGCTTGCAAAGAATACCTCACTGAAAACTGCTTATCATTTCCTTCTGCTCCTCGTTGGGTTCGACACTCTTACTTACCGAAAGGACTACGATAGATCCCCTATACTTGTGGGTCATCAGACTCTTTTCTGGCACCGTTGCCGGGGAGTGAAGCGCCTTTGGTAGGTGGAATTTGATTAGGAAAAATTTATATAGTGTGCTGAAATTTACTGTCACTTGTTACTATGGAACATAATCCTTTGAGGGGCTTGTTCGGGGTATCTTCACCCCGACCAGTAGAGCAAATAGTTGCTCCTCAACCTACTGAACCTACTAAAAATGTTTACTTTGAAATTCCTTCGGGTATGATAGAGAAACTGCTAGCTAATCCTTTCGCAGGTGATGGAACATTACATCCCGATTTGCACCTAATCTATGTGGATGAAGTTTGTGGATTATTTAAGCTTGCAGGTATGCCCGAGGATGTTATCAAGAAGAAGGTCTTACCTTTATCTTTGAAGGGAAAGGCATTGACATGGTTTAGGCTATGTGATGATATGGGATCATGGAACTACAACTGATTGAAATTGGAATTTCATCAGAAGTTTCATCCTATGCACCTTGTTCATCGTGATCATAATTATATATATAATTTTTGGTATCGCAAAGGATAAATCATCGCTCAAGCTTGGGGAGGCTTAATTCAATGTTATATTCATGCCCCAATCATGAGCTCTCAAGAGAAATTATTATTCAAAAAATTTATGCTCGACTTTCTCTCAATAATCGCTCCATTCTCGATACTTCTTGTACTGGCTCTTTTATGATGAAGACTATTGAATTCAAATGGGATTCATGGGAAAGAATTAAATGCAACTATGAAGATTGGGATCTCGACGAAGGTAAGGAGTCAGGTATAACATCCAAGTTTGATTGTGTTAAATCTTTTATGGATACCGATGCCTTTCGTGAATTTAGCACTAAATATGGACTTGACTCTGAGATAGTAGCTTCTTTCTATGAATCCTTTGCTACTCATGTTGATCCCCTAAGGAGAAGTGGTTTAAATATAATCCTCCTATTGAAGTAAAAGTAGTTTCACCTATTAAAGTTAAAGAAAAGACTACCACTTATAATGTTGATCCTATTGTTCCTACCGCTTATATTGAGAAACCACCTTTCCCTGTTAGAATAAAGGATCATGCTAAAGCTTCAACTGTGGTTCGTAAGAGTAATACTAGAACACCTACACCCTCTGAGCAAATTAAAGTTGAACCTAGTATTGCTATGGTTAAAGATCTCTTGGCTGATAATATTGATGGGCATGTTATTTACTTTTGTGATGAAGCTGCTAGAGTTGCTAGACCCGATACTAAAAATAAACATAGACCTGTTGTAGGCATGCCTGCTATTTCTGTTAAAATAGGAGATCATTGCTATCATGGCTTATGTGATATGGGTGCTAGTGCAAGTGCAATACCTCATTCCTTATACAAAGAAATTATGCATGATATTGCACCTGCTGACATAGAGGAAATTGATGTTACAATTAAGCTTGCCAATAGAGACACTATTTCACTAGTTGGGATTGTTAGAGATGTTGAACTCTTGTGTGGGAAAGTTAAATATCCTGCTGATTTTCTTGTTCTTGGTTCCCCACAAGATAACTTTTGTCCCATTATATTTGGTAGACCCTTCTTGAATACTGTTAATGCTAGGATAGATTGCAAAAAGGATGTTGTTACTATTGGTTTGGGGGATATGTCTCATGAGTTTAGTTTTGCTAAATTTCGTAGACAACCGCATGATAAAGAATTGCCTTGTAAAGATGAAATTATTGGTCTTGCTTCTATTGCCGTGCCTCCTAATGATCCTTTGGAACAATATTTGCTCGACCATGAAAATGATATGTTTATGAATGAAAGAAGGGAAATAGATGAAGTATTCTTTAAACAGGGACCTATTTTGAAACACAACTTGCCTGTTGAAATTCTAGGGGATCCTCCTCCACCCAAGGGTGATCCCGTGTTTGAGCTTAAACCTTTACCTGATACTCTTAAATATGCTTATCTTGATGAGAAAGAGATATATCCTGTTATTATTAGTGCTAACATTTTAGAGCATGAAGAAAAGAAATTATTGAAAACTCTGAAGAAGCATCGTGCTGCTATCGGATATACTCTTGATGATCTTAAGGGCATTAGTCCCACTCTATGCCAGCACAAAATAAAATTGGAGAAAGACGCGAAACCGGTTGTTGATCACCAACGACGGTTAAATCCTAAGATGAAAGAAGTGGTAAGAAAAGAAATACTAAAGCTTCTGGAGGCAGGTATAATTTATCACATTGCTGACAGTCAGTGGGTAAGTCCTGTCCATTGTGTCCCTATGTAACGCCCCGAGAGCGATGTGCCAGGTGTCCTCCAGTTATTCGCTGTTGTTGCCTTGTCATTGCTTGTGTGTCATGCATCTCATATCATGTCATCATGTTCATTGCATTTGCATACATGTTCGTCTCATGCACCCGAGCATTTTCCCCGTTGTCCGTTTTGCAATCCGGCGCTCTTATGTCACCTGGTGTCCCTTTCTACCTCTTTTTGTGTGCGGGTGTTAAACGTTCTCGGATTGGACCGAGACTTGTCATGTGGCCTTGGTTTACTATCGGTAGACCGCCTGTCAAGTTTTGTGCCATTTGGACTTCGTTTGATACTCCAACGGTTAACCGAGGGACCGTAAAGGCCACATGTGTGTTGCAGCCCAACACCCCTCCAAAGTGGCCCAAAACCCACCTAAACCCCTCCATCCTCTCGGTCATTTGATCACGATCGCGTGGCCGAAAACCGCACCTCATTTGGACTCTCCTAGCTCCCTCTACCTATATATATGTGCCTCCCTTCGAAATTCTCGCGCAGACAAACCCTAAACCGCTCCTCGCGTCGCCGAACAAAAGCATCCCACCGCGCCCGGACATGTCCGCCCTGTCGTCTGCGTCCAACCGTGGTGCGCCACCTGTCCACCGCCGCCGTCCCCGCACCGCCGGGCCCGAGGCGCCCAGATCCGGCCCTCCCCGGCCTGGGTCCTTCCGCCGCCGCTGCCGCCCGATGGGAGTCGGATCCCGCGCCGCCCATCCGCTACTCGCCGGCGCTCCGCTCCTCCTCCGCCGAGCCGGCGCGCTCCGGGCGCTGCACCACCACCGCGCATCATCGCTGGTGGCCACCGCCCCGCCGCCCTTCGCCGCTTCGGGCGCAGCCACCGCTCCTCGCCGATGCCGCCTCGCGCCGCCGCCACGACGCTCTCTCCGGCGAGCTCCGCGCCCACGCCGACGCCCTCTTCTTCAACTCCGGCAAGAGCTCCGGTGAACTTTGAAGTCCGTGCCGCTACAGTGATTTGAGATCCAGATCTGGATCCATCCTCCTCGGTTGACTTTTCCCTCCTAAACCCTAATTTTTATGCAATCTTCATCGCATCATAACTCCCTCATCGTAGCTTCGATTCGTGCATGTAGCATATCAAAATGTTCGTCTCGACGAGTACATCATTTCATCTCACTGCATCATTTTCATTTGAGCTCATCTTGATGCCCGAAATGCTGTTGGAAGAGGGCTATGTGAGTAATATTTCAGATCTGTTTCAGCAAATGGCCTTTTGTCATTTTTGCCATGATTAATGTGTGCATGCTATGATCCTGAGCTCTACAGGTGTTTTGTTATATGCCATCCCATCTTTACAGAGGTGCTTGCCATGTATTTTTGTGATATTTGTGGTGACTAGCACAAGCTTGCAAAGTAGCGTCATCGTTGATGCTGATTTCAGGGACTTAGAATTTCACTAAGTCCTTGTCCTGTTTTCGTTGTCATGCCATATGTTCATGTTGTTTCCTAGTGATGTGTGCCTCTTTTGAGGATGATCAGTAAGGATGTTTTGTTAACATTGTGGTGCTCTATCCATCCGTGTCTTTGTTTGCATTTATGGATCACCCTAGCTTGAGTCAATCAAGCTCTACTTTTGCTATAAAATGTTCCTGGAAGATCGTTGACATGATTAGCGATTTTGCCGAGGTTGTTGCTATTGATCTGTGCATTCTATGTTGTTGTTCTTGCCATGTCTAGCTCCTATGCCATGTCTTCTTGATGGGTGTATGCTTAGTTTGTCATGCAATGCTCTGTAGTGAGTGCATCGAGCTCGTAAACATGCCTACTCGTTTACTATTTTGCATGCTCCCGTTTTTCACTAAGTCTGTATCTGTTTGTGTTTTTGCTATGTTCACATGCTTGCAATTGTATTTTCTGATCCCTTTTGGCTCTAGGTCACTATGGGACTTTTGTTAAGTGCTTTGAGTAGCTTCATGCCATGCCTTGCTTTGCCATGTTATGTTCCTGTAGCATGTAGTTTTCATGCTCGTAAGATTGCTTCCTGATGATAAATTCCAGACTTGTGTTAATTTCACAAACCTGTTATCATTTGCACTTTTGTCATGCTTGTTTGAACTTGTTAATGAGTGAATTAGTTGTAGCTCAATGTTCATCTTTTGTCAAGCATCTGGATGCCTGCCATGTATTTTGTTGCCATGTTTGAGTGTTTTAGCATATTTATCTTGATGCATTTAGATGGTCTCTTGCTGATTATCGCAGTTCGGTGCTATATTTGTTTTGCTTGCCTTTTCCAAACCGTGCATCCGATTCCGGTGATCTTTATATCGATTTCAACCGAAATCATCTCCCATTTCTAGTGGCACTCTTGGTTTTCCAAATTGAGGCCAGGTTCCATCATTCCTTTCCAAGTCATGCATATGCATCACATACCGCATCTCGCATCATACCATGTTCATGTGTTGGTTGTTTACTATGTCGTGTGCTTCTTTCCGGTGTTGCTTCTTCGGGTTGGTTCCATTTACGTCGTGTTTGTGAGGACCTGTTCGACTACGTCTATTTGTCTTCTTCATGGACTCGTTCTTCCTTGTGGGATTTCAGGCAAGATGACCATACCCTCGAAATCACTTCTATCTTTGCTTGCTAGATGCTCGCTCTTTTGCTATGCCTATGTCGTGATACCTACCACTTGCTTATCATGCCTCCTATATTGTTGAGCCAAGCCTCTAACCCACCTTGTCCTAGCAAACCGTTGTTTGGCTATGTTACCGCTTTGCCCAGCCCCTCTTATAGCGTTGTTAGTTGCAGGTGAAGATTGGAGCTTGTTCCATGTTTGGAACATGGTTATTTTGTTGGGATATCACAATATCACTTATTTAATTAATGCATCTATATACTTGGTAAAGGGTGGAAGGCTCGGCCTTATGTCTGGTGTTTTGTTCCACTCTTGCCGCCCTAGTTTCCGTCATATCGGTGTTATGTTCCCGGATTTTGCGTTCCTTACGCGGTTGGGTTATAATGGGAACCCCTTGATAGTTCGCCTTGAATAAAATTCCTCCAGCAATGCCCAACATTGGTTTTACCATTCGCCACCTAGCCTTTTCTTTCCCTTGGGTTCTGCAGACTCAAGGGTCATCTTTATTTAAACCCCACCGGGCCAGTGCTCCTCTGAGTGTTGGTCCGACCGAGTAGACTGTGGGGCCACCTCGGGGCAACTTGAGGGTTGGTTTTACTTGTAGGATGTCTCAGCTGAGTGTGCCCTGAGAACGAGATATGTGCAGCTCCTACCGGGATTTGTCGGCACATTCGGGCGGTGTTGCTGGATTTGTTTTACCATTGTCAAGGATGTCTTGTAACCGGGATGCCAAGTCTGATCGGAATGTCTTGGGAGAAGGAATATCCTTCGTTGACCGTGAGAGCTTATGATGGGCTAAGTTGGAACACCCCTGCAGGGATTTGAACTTTCGAAAGCCGTGCCCGCGGTTATGGGCAGATGGGAATTTGTTAATGTACGATTGTAGAAAACCTGAAGTTGATCTTAATTAAAATACATCAACCGCATGTGTAACCATGATGGTCTCTTTCCGGCGGAGTCCAGGAAGTGAACACGGTGTTGGAGTTATGCTTGACGTAGGTTGTTCTAGGATCACTTCTTGATCATAGCTTTATCGACAGTGCCTTGCCCTCTCTTCTCGCTCTCATTTGCGTATGTTTAGCCACCATATATGCTAGTCACTTGCTGCAGCTCCTCCTCATACCTTTTACCCTTCCCATAAGCTTAAATAGTCTTGATCGCGAGGGTGTGAGATTGCTGAGTCCCTGTGACTCACAGATACTTCCAAAACTAGTTTGCAGGTGCCGATCATATCGGGTAGGTGACGCAACCAAGCTCAAGGTGGAGCTCAATGAAGATCTTGTCCTTTGTGTTGTTCCGTTTTCCAGTTGATAAGTAGTGGAGCCCAGTTGGGTCGATCGGGGATCTGTGTAGCATTTGGGGTAGTGTTCTTTTATTTTGGTTCCGTAGTCAGACCTTGATTGTATCTAGATGATGTAATGCTTTATTCATGTAATTGTGTGAAGTGGTGATTGTAAGCCAACTATGTATCTCTTTCCCTTATGCATTACATGGGTTGTGTGAAGATTACCTCACTTGCGACATTGCTTTCAATGCGGTTATGCCTCTAAGTCGTGCTTCGACACGTGGAAGATATAGCCACATCGAGGGCGTTACAAGTTGGTATCAGAGCCTTCCCCGACCTTAGGAGCCCCCTGCTTGATCGAATCGTTGGTGTTGTTGAGTCTAGAAAAATGTTTTTAGTCATTTAGGATTATATATATCGGAGAGTTCGGATTCTTTTTACTCCTCAGTCCCTTCGTCGCTCTGGTGAGGCATCCTGACGTAGAGTTTTGACTCTTCTCTTCTCAAATTTCACTAAAAAAAATTAGGATCACGCGGGTATCTTGGAATCATTCTGATGGTTTTGTGACGAGAAAATTGTTCTTGGTGCCTCCTGACATTTAGGGGTTGTGGCAGTGTCCCGGGGAGTTGAGCTCCGAGGTGTTGTCATCACAATTTTATCGTTGCAGTTCTGGAATACCTGAGTTCGCCGACATCGAAAATCTCTTTTATGCAGTTGTTGGTGAGATAACCTCGACGCCACCCAGTACTGGGGCGGGAGTTCGGGAGTATTGCCATAACTCGTATAACGGATGCTTTTCGAAGGTTGAGGTAAACGATTTCCAAAGGTTTATTGGTTATGTGTTGAAGGATGGATACAGTTGAATGTAGGATTTGCTAGTTTTGGGTGAGATATTATGCTTCCCCTGTATCCCCAACACCTGATTGCATAACCGGAAAATTTTGGGAGTTTATAAGTGGGAATTCAAGTAGCTCTTAGGATATCTTTCCGACAGATGTATGATATGAAATTGGGGTTCGACGTCTAGTGGTCCGCCTATCCACGGTCGTTTTTATAGTGGTCTCGTTGTGTCTTAAAGAGTCCTTGGCTATGCCGACTCGGGGACGCTTCGTATGTCATGTGCACTACCTTGTACATGATGGTGTTGTATGATCGAGCCCGTGTAGGCCCCACCACGAACACTTCGGACGAAATCTCTATCTTATGTTTGTTCCGGCTTATTCCGCAAGCCAATCCTTTGTTTTGTTTTGAGTTGTGGTATTCGAGTTGCTTCAGAGACAAATGTTGATTCCATCCCTTGTCTAAGCAGTGTTCTCATGTTCCTATGTGAATACTAATCCTTCATGATAATCGAGATTGTCATGTTAATCCTTTTCAACCGGTGTGCTTCTCTTCAAGTGGATCCGATCATTTTAACATCGCAAGATCACCTCTCGGTTTTCCCAACGTTGTCTGCTTCATCCGTCCCCAAGTTGTCTTTGTTTTTCCCTCCCTCCCACCATTTTTCTTCAAGGATTCAGATTTCTTAATCAAGTATCCATCTTATTGATGCGAGGCCTCTTCATTCCTTTTCCGTCAATGTTCTTATCCAGCGATTCTCATGAAGATTCTAATGGACCTTCAAGCTCATCATTCTTCGTTCTTTTCTTATCCGGTGGTTTCAAGTCAAGCTTTGGTGATCATATCCTTTTCCTCGTTTCAAATGCTTTTCCCATCCGGTGCACCTCTTAATCATTCCCTACTTGTTATTTAATCATTCCGAAGTGCTCAAGATATCTCGAAGATTCGCGTTTCCACTTTGCATTCGTTCAAGCTCTTCGAGGATGTTATCTCAATTCAAGCCTTTTTACTGAACCGGTGCTATCTCTCTTTCCAGCAATCGTTCTACGGTGATTATTTTGAGTGGGACCTAACCCACAGGTCTTTTCCCAGGATCTTACCTGACTCTTCTAATTTTACCGGAGCTATCCTAAATTCATTTCAAAGATTGACGTAATAATGATTTTTCATCATTCAAATGTCTTTCTCCAAGATCTTTCAAACTCTTTTCATCTTTGGCTCAACCTCTCCTCTTTTAATCATTCCGGAGTGTCTCAACGATTCATGGTGGTGTTTCTCGTCATCATTCTCGGATTGTGAAGACCGAAGAAGAGTTTTTTCCTCCATATCTTATCTATTCTCTCAAAGACTCGTGGTTCTAGTTCGAGGCCATCATCTCATAATTGTTTTTGATTATGAGAATTCTTTTCACCTATCCGGAGCAACTCAAGTTTTTTTTTTCAATTTGATTCTCCGAAGGCCATCATTTCGGGATTATTCATTCTAGCTTTCAGCTCTCATCCTCCTAATTTTACTGGTGCATCGATCAAATATCCTCTAATCAGTGCATGATCTCTTCGTTCTCTCATATATAAATTCTCTCAAGCATCTTCATTCATTTGCTAAGTCTTCCCGGTGTTTCTTTATCTTTTCTTCGTTCATTTTCAATCCTTACAGTGGTTCATTCAAGATTTCTCTTCCTTCTTTATCATATTAATTCATTCGTTGTTTCGATTCTACCGGTGGTTCGTTGAAGACCTTCTCAAGTTTGCACTATATCTATCTTAATCCTTTCTTCGAGAATAAGTAGTATGTCAAATCCGTTGCTTGTCATCAATTTAATTGGTGAAGGATAAGCATAATGTAATTCTTATTCTTGTTTCATCCAAGTGATTAATTCCTTATCCTGGAGGTTCATCAAAATTATTGGTTTCTTTTGCTCATCTTTCTTTTCCTGAGTTCCAAGTTTCCACTTTATCTCGTCGCAAAGCTTCATCTAAATCATTGCAAGGGTTCACCCTGTGTTTTCAACTTCTCTTTCCTTCCGTTTGATCATTCTTTGTTTACCGGAGTTCTTCATGAAGGTTCTACATGATGGTTCATCGAGGATTTAATTCTTTCTCAAAGTGTTCATCGAGATTCTCTTCAGAGGAGCTCATGCATTCTTCATCTTGCAATCCGGAGTGCAATTCTTTCTACCGTATCATCGGAGGTGGTATTATGTCATTCTTGATAATTTGAGTTCATGTTTCATGATTCACATGTTGTTAAGAATGGGGTATTTTAAATCCATTAACCTCTTCATTGGAGTTATCTTGGGTAATATTTCACCTAAAACTTTCCCTAAGGTTTGTTGCTATTAATGGTGATAATATATGATCCAAGTTCTTCATCTATCCTCCCGGTGAAATATCTTCTCGTCTCCTTGTTCATATCAATCCAATTCTTTTTTCCCGTGAGTGGCAGAATTTCACCTCATAGTTTTGAGTTGTTCTCCATAAGCCCACTACAAGCTTACTCTTTTCGTTGTTGGTTTTCCCAACAACTCCGTTCGACCCTTCTCCGAAAGATGCCTTTTTAAGCTATGTTGTGACAGAAGTTGGATTTTTCTTCTCCATTCTTTTATTTCAATTATCTATCTTCTATTATTTTGTTCTGGAGGCATTGTGATGTTGCTCTCTTCAACCCATCTTCTTGTTTTGTCAGGATCATGTTCTTTTCATGCCTATCCATTTAACCGGAGTGTTGTGCCCTTTTGCTCAAGTTCTTTTCGCCTTATCAGGCCTTGCATCTCTTTTCTACCGGAGTGCTGTCCGAATTTGTTCTTCCTTGTTACTCTTCCCTACCGGAGTGCTTTCAATTTTGTTCTTCTTCGTTGCATTCTTTCTTTCAACTTGTTCAACCTCTAAAGGTTCGTGGTTTCACTCGTTTGTCAAAGAAGCAACTTAATTTTACCTCTTCTCTTTCTCTTCCGTTTTTCCCTCCGGTGCCATCCTAGATCTCGGGACGAGATCCTCTCGTAGTGGTGGAGTGTTGTAACGCCCCGAGACCGATGTGCCAGGTGTCCTCCAGTTATTCGCTGTTGTTGCCTTGTCATTGCTTGCATGTCATGCATCTCATATCATGTCATCGTGTGCATTGCATTTGCATACATGTTCATCTCATGCATCCGAGCATTTTCCCCGTTGTCCATTTTGCAATCCGGCGCTCCTATGTCACCCGGTGTCCCTTTCTACCTCTTTTCGTGTGCGGGTGTTAAACGTCCTCGGATTGGACCGAGACTTGTCATGCAGCCTTGGTTTACTACCGGTAGACCGCCTATCAAGTTTCGTGCCATTTGGACTTCGTTTGATACTCCAACGGTTAACCGAGGGACCGTAAAGGCCTCATGTGTGTTGCAGCCCAACACCCCTCCAAAGTTGCCCAAAACCCACCTAAACCCCCTACATCCTCTCGGTCGTTCGATCACGATCGCATGGCCGAAATCCGCACCTCATTTGGACTCTCCTAGCTCCCTCTACCTATATATATGTGCCTCCCTCCGAAATTCTCGCGCAGACAAACCCTCAACCGCTCCTCGCACCGTCGGACAAAAGCATCCCACCGCGCCCGGACATGTCTGCCCTGTCGTCTGTGTCCAACCGTGGCGTGCCACCTGTCCACCGCCGTCATCCCCGTGCCGCCGGGCCCGAGGCGCCCAGATCCGGCCCTCCCCGGCCCGGGTCCTTCCGCCGTCGCTGCCGCCTGATGGGAGCCGGATCTCGCGCCGCCCGTCCACCGAGCCACCATGCTCCGGGCGCCACGCCACCGCCGTGCATCATCGCCGGTGGCCACAGCCCCGCCGCCCTTCTCCGCTTCGGGCGCCGCCACCGCTCCTCGCCGATGCCGCCTCGCGCCGCCGCCACGTCGCTCTCTCTGGCGAGCTCCGCGCCCACGCCGACGCCCTGTTCTTCAACTCCGGCAAGAGCTTCGGTGAACTTCGAAGTCCGTGCCGCTACAGTGATCTGAGATCCAGATCTGGATCCATCCTCCTCGGTTGACTTTTCCCTCCTAAACCCTAATTTTTATGCAATCTTCATCGCATCATAACTCCCTCATCGTAGCTCCGATTCGTGCGCGTAGCATATCAAAATGTTCGTCTCGATGAGTACATCATTTCATCTCATTGCATCATTTTCATTTGAGCTCATCTTGATGCCCGAAATGCTGTTGGAAGAGGGCTATGTGAGGAATATTTCAGATCTGTTTCAGCAAATGGCCTTTTGTCATTTTGCCATGATTAATGTGTGCATGCTATGATCCTGAGCTCTACATGTGTTTTGTTATATGTCGTGCCATCTTTACAGAGGTGCTTGCCATGTATTTTTGTGATATTTTTGGTGACTAGCACAAGCTTGCAAAGTAGCGTAATCGTTGATGTTGATTTCAGGGACTTAGAATTTCACTAAGTCCTTGTCCTGTTTTCGTTGTCATGCCATATGTTCATGTTGTTTCCTACTGATCCGTGCCTCTTTTGAGGATGATCAGTAAGGATGTTTTGTTAACATTGTGGTGCTCTATCCATCCATGTCTTTGTTTGAATTTATGGAGCACCCTAGCTTGAGTCAATCGAGCTCTACTTTTTCTATGAAATGTTCCTGGCAGATCGTTGACATGATTAGCGATTTTGCCGATGTTGTTGCTATTAATCTGTGCATTCTATGTTGTTCTTGCCATGTCTAGCTCCTATGCCATGTCTTCTTGATGGGGTATGATTAGTTTGTCATGCAATGCTCTGTAGTGAGTGCATCGAGCTCGTAAACATGCCTACTCGTTAACTGTTTTGCATTCTCCAGTTTTTCACTAAGTCTATATTTGTTTGTGTTTTTGCTATGTTCACATGCTTGCAATTGTATTTTCTGATCCCTTTTGGCTCTAGGTCACTATGGGACTTTTGTTAAGTGCTTTGAGTAGCTTCATGCCATGCCTTGCTTTGCCATGTTATGTTCCTGTAGCATGTAGTTTTCATGCTCGTAAGATTGCTTCCTGATGATAAATTCCAGACTTGTGTTAATTTCACAAACCTGTTATCATTTGCACTTTTGTCATGCTTGTTTGAACCTGTTAATGAGTGAATTAGCCGTAGCTCAGTGTTCATCTTTTGTTAAGCATCATGAGTGGATCCCTGCCATGTATTTTGTTGCCATGTTTGAGTGTTGTAGCGTATTTATCTTGATGCATTTAGATGGTCTCTTGCTGATTATCGCAGTCCGGTGCCATATTTGTTTTGCTTGCCTTTTCCAAACCGTGCACCCGATTCCGGTGATCTTAATATCGATTTCAACCGAAATCATCTCCCCTTTCCAGTGGCACTCTTGGTTTTCCAATTTGAGGCCAGGTTCAATCATTCCTTTCCAAGTCATGCATATGCATCACATACCGCATCCCGCATATCATACCATGTTCATGTGTTGGTTGTTTACTATGTAGTGTGCTTCTTTCCGGTGTTGCTTCTTCGGGTTGGTTCCGTTTACGTCGTGTTTGTGAGGACCTATTCGACTACATCTGTTTGTCTTCTTCATGGACTCGTTCTTCTTCCTTGCGGGATTTCAGGCAAGATGACCATACCCTCGAAATCATTTCTATCTTTGCTTGCTAGATGCTCGCTCTTTTGCTATGCCTATGCCGCGATGCCTACCACTTGATTATCATGCCTCCTATATTGTTGAGCCAAGCCTCTAACCCACCTTGTCCTAGCAAACCGTTGTTTGGCTATGTTACCGCTTTGATCAGCCCCTCTTATAGCATTGTTAGTTGCAGGTGAAGATTGGAGCTTGTTCCATGTTTGTACCATGGTTATTTTGTTGGGATATCACAATATCTCTTATTTAACTAATGCATCTATATACTTGGTAAAGGGTGGAAGGCTCGGCCTTATGTCTGGTGTTTTGTTCCACTCTTGCCGCCCTAGTTTCCGTCATATCGGTGATATGTTCCCGGATTTTGCGTTCCTTACACGGTTGGGTTATAATGGGAACCCCTTGATAGTTTGCCTTGAATAAAACTCCTCCAGCAATGCCCAACATTGGTTTTATCATTCGCCACCTAGCCTTTTCTTTCCCTTGGGTTCTGCAGACTCAAGGGTCATCTTTATTTAAACCCCACTGGGCCAGTGCTCCTCTGAGTGTTGGTCCGACCGAGTAGACTGTGGGGCCACCTCAGGGCAACTTGAGGGTTGGTTTTACTCGTAGGATGTCTCAGCTGAGTGTGCCCTGAGAACGAGATATGTGCAGCTCCTATCGGGATTTGTCGGCACATTCGGGCGGTGTTGCTGGATTTGTTTTACCATTGTCGAGGATGTCTTGTAACCGGGATGCTGAGTCTGATCGGATTGTCTTGGGAGAAGGAATATCCTTCGTTGACCGTGAGAGCTTGTGATGGGCTAAGTTGGAACACCCCTGCAGGGATTTGAACTTTCGAAAGCCGTGCCAGCGGTTATGGGAAGATGGAAATTTGTTAATGTACGGTTGTAGAAAACCTGAAGTTGATCTTAATTAAAATACATCAACCGCATGTGTAACCGTGATGGTCTCTTTCCGGCGGAGTCCAGGAAGTGAACACGGTGTTGGAGTTATGCTTGACGTAGGTTGTTCTAGGATCACTTCTTGATCATAGCTTTATCGACGGTGCCTTGCCCTCTCTTCTCGCTCTCATTTGCGTATGTTTAGCCACCATATATGCTAGTCACTTGCTGCAGCTCCTCCTCATACCTTTTACCCTTCCCATAAGCTTAAATAGTCTTGATCGCGAGGGTGTGAGATTGCTGAGTCCCTGTGACTCACAGATACTTCCAAAACCAGTTTGCAGGTGCCGATGATATCGTGCAGGTGACGCAACCAAGCTCAAGGAGGAGCTCGATGAAGATCTTGTCCTTTGTGTTGTTCCATTTTCCATTTGATCAGTAGTGGAGCCTAGTTGGGTCGATCGGGGATCTGTGTAGCATTTCGGGTAGTGTTCTTTTATTTTGGTTCCGTAGTCGGACCTTTATTGTATCTGGATGATATAATGCTTTATTCATGTAATTGTGTGAAGTGGCGATTGTAAGCCAACTATGTATCTCTTTCCCTTATGCATTACATGGTTTGTGTGAAGATTACCTCACTTGCGACATTGCTTTCAATGCGGTTATGCCTCTAAGTCGTGCTTCAACACGTGGGAGATATAGCCGCATCGAGGGCGTTACACCCTAAGAAGGGAGGTATTACTGTTGTTCCTAATGATAATGATGAATTGATCCCACAAAGAATTGTCACAGGTTATAGAATGGTTATTGATTTTCGCAAATTAAATAAAGCTACTAAAAAGGATCATTACCCTCACATATAAATATAATATCTTGGACATATTTTATGATTGTGAGCAGTCATTAAAATATGACATGCTAAAAAGTTGATGTTGGACAAGGAAGACAATGTAATGGGTTATGTTTTCTTACATCCGGAATAAATTATATTTTCATGGATCATCCAACATGTTGAGCTTTCCTTTCCCTCTCATGCTAGCCAAATTCTTTGCACCAAGTAGAGATACTACTACTTGTGCTTCCAAATATCCTTAAACCCAGTTTTGCCATGAGAGTCCACCATATCTACCTATGGATTGAGTAAGATCCTTCAAGTAAGTTGTCATTGTTGCAAGCAATAAAAATTGCTCTCTAAATATGTATGATTTATTAGTGTGGAGAAAATAAGCTTTATACGATCTTGTGAAGTGGAAGAAATAAAAGCGACATACTACATAATAAAGGTCCATATCACAAGTGGCAATATAAAGTGACATTCTTTCGCATTAAGATTTTGTGCATGCAACCATAAAAGCACATGACAACCTCTGCTTCCCTCTGCGAAGGGCCTATCTTTTATTCTTGTCTTATACTTCATACAAGAGTCATGCTGAACTTCACCTTTCCTTTTTACATTTTATCCTTTGGCAAGCACAATGTGTTGGAAAGATCCTGATGTATATAGCTAAATGGATGTAGTTTTCATGAACTATAATTGTTGACATTACCCTTGAGGTAAAAGGTTGGGAGGCAAAACTATAAGCCCATATCTTTCTGTGTGTCCGATTAAAACTTCATACCCATAAGTATTGCATGAGTGTTAGCAATTGTGAAAGACTAAATGATAGTTGAGTATGTGGACTTGCTGAAAATCTCTTATATTGACTCTTTCCGATGTTATGACAAATTGCAATTGCTTTAATGACTGAGATTATAGTTTGTTAATTTTCAATAAAGTTTCTGATTCATACTTGAAATTATGAATGAATTGTTACTTTAGCATAATAAATCATATGACAATATACATATATATATATGTGTGTGTGTGTGTGTTGCTGTTATAAGAATGATCATGATGCCCTCATGTCCGTATTTTATTTTATCGACACCTCTATCTCTAAACATGTGGACATATTTTTCGATATCGGCTTCCGCTTGAGGACAACCGAGGTCTAAGCTTGGGGGAGTTGATACATCCATTTTGGATCATGCTTTTATATAGATATTTATTGCATTATGGGTTGTCATTACACATTCTGTCACAATACTTATGCCCACTCTCTCTCATTTTACAAGGTTTACATGAAGAGGGAGAAGGCCGACAGCTGGAATTCTGGGCTGGAAAAGGAGCAAATATTAGAGACTTATTCTGCACAACTCCAAAAGTCCTGAAACTTCACGGAGGCACGTTTTGGAATATATTAAAAATATTGGGCGAAGAAAGAACCAGAGGGGGGCCACCCACCATCCATGAGGGTGGGGGCACGCCCTACCCCCTAGGCGCGCTGCCCTGCCTCGTGGCCCCCCTGGCAGGCCTATGGTGCCCATCTTCTGCTATATGATGTCTTTAATATGAAAAAAAATCATAAGAAAGATCATGGGGTGAAACTCCGCCGCCATGAGGCGGAACCTTGGCGGAACCAATCTAGGGCTCCGGCGGAGCTGTTCTGCCGGGGAAACATCCCTCTGGGAGGGGGAAATCATCACCATCGTCATCACCATCGATCCTCTCATAGGGAGGGGGTAAATCTCCATCAACATCTTCACCAGCACCATCTCATCTCAAACCCTAGTTCATCTCTTGTATCCAATCTTTGTCTCAAAACCTCAGATTGGTACCTGTGCGTTGCTAGTAGTGTTGATTACTCCTTGTAGTTGATGCTAGTTGGTTTATTTAGTGGAAGATCATATGTTCAGATCCTTTATGCATATTAATAACCCTCTGATTATGAACATGAATATGATTTGTGAGTAGTTACGTTTGTTCCTGAGGACATGGGAGAAGTCTTGCTATAAGTAGTCATGTGGATTTGATATTCGTCCGATATTTTGATGAGATGTATGTTGTCTCTCCTCTAGTGGTGTCATGTGAACGTCGACTACATGACACTTCACCATTGTTTGGGCCTAGAGGAAGGCATTGGGAAGTAATAAGTAGATGATGGGTAGCTAGAGTGACATAAGCTTAAACCCTAGTTTATGTGTTGCTTCGTAAGGGGTTGATTTGGATCCATATGTTTCATGCTATGGTTAGGTTTACCTTAATACTTCTTTTGTAGTTGCAGATTCTTGCAAGAGGGGTTAATCACAAGTGGGATGCTTGTCCAAGGAAGGGAAGTACCCAAGCACTGGTCCACCCACATATCAAATTATCAAAGTACCGAACATGAATCATATGAGCGTGATGAAAACTAGCTTGACGATAATTCCCATGTGTCCTCGGGAGCGTTTTTCTTTATATAAGAGTTTGTCTAGGCTTGTCCTTTGCTACAAAAAGGATTGGGCTATCTTGCTGCACCTTCTTTACTTTTATTACTTATTCCCCATTACAAATTACCTTATCACAAAACTATTTGTTACCGCTAATTTCAGTGCTTGTAGAGAATACCTTACTAAAAATTGCTTATCATTTCTTTCTGCTCCTCGTTGGATTCGACACTCTTACCTATCGAAAGGACTATGATAGATCCCCTATACTTGTGGGTCATCAATACACTTATAGCTCTTAGTGCATTTGTTGCATGGCAATCCCTACTCCTCACAATTATATAACTTGCTGGGCATCTTCATAGCCCGTTTGTTAGCCCCGTCGATGTGAGACTTTCTTACCTTTTTGTCTTCTCTATATTTACCCCTATCATCATACACTGTTCCACCCATAGTGCTATATCCATGGCTTGTGCTCATGTATTGTGTGAGAGTTGAAAATGTTGAAGCGCGTTAAAAAGTATGAACCAATTGCTTGGCTGACACCGGGGTAGTTCATGATAAATACTTTGTGTTCAGAAGATAGAGCATGACAAGACTATATGATTTTGTAGGGATATCGTCCTTTAGCATTGATATTTTGAAAGACATGATTGTTTGTTGGGATGCCTGAGTATTGGTGTCTTTATGTAAAATTATAGACTATTGCTTTGAATCACTCGTGTCTTAATATTCATGCCATGATTAGATATATGATCAAGATTATGCTAGGTAGCATTCCACATCAAAAATTATATTTTTTATCATTTACCTACTCGAGGACGAGTAGGAATTAAGCTTGGGGATGCTGATACATCTCTATCGTATCTATAATTTTTTATTGTTCCATGCCAATATTATACAACTTTCACATACTTTTGGCAACATTTTATATGATATATTGGACTAACATATTGATCCAGTGCCAGTTCCAGTTTGTTGCATGTTTTTGGTTTTGCAGAATATCCATATCAAACAAAGTCCAATCGCGGTAAAAATTTATGGATAATTATTTTAGAATATATATATATATATATGATTTTTTTTGAGGTGGAATCAACACTAACGGAGGCCCACGGCCTCCACAATCCACCAGGGCGCGCCAGGCACCCCCTGGCGCACCCAGGTGTCTTGTGCCCTCTCCGTAAGTCGGTTGGGGCCCTTTATCGGGCGCAAGAAAGATAATTTATGGAAAAAAACATGTAAAAATTTCAGCACAATCGGAGCTAAGGATCTTCGGGGATTTAACAAACGGTGAAGGGCCAGAAAACAGGAACGCGAAACAGAAGAGAACAGGGCGATAGATCCAATCTACGTGGGGCTCCTGCCCCTCCGCCACCATGGAGGCCATGGACCAGAGGGGGAACTCTCCTCCCATCTTGGGGGGAGGCCAAGGAAGAATAAGCAGAAGAAGAAGGAAGGGGGGCTCTCTCCCCCTCTCTGAAGGAAATATGCCCTAGAGGCAACAATAAAGTTGTTATTTTATATTTCCTTATATCATGATAAATGTTTATTATTCATGCTAGAATTGTATTAACCAGAAACTTGATACATGCATGGATACATAGATAAAACACCATGTCCCTAGTAAGGCTCTACTAGACTTGCTCATTAATCAAAGATGGTTAAGTTTCCTAACCATCACTAGTGCGCGTCAGTCCTAAACAAACGGTTTAAAACCCCTTCCGGCGACGCCATCTGGAACCATCACCAAGTGAGTGTGGGCGATAGGGGGGTCCTTCCCACACAACCTAGAAACCGTGGGGGATATGCCCTCCTGGCACACACGTTCGGCAAAATGAGGTCGTGTGCGACCAGCAAGCACTCAAATACGGAAATGCGTACAGTAGAGCTAAAAAATACAATTATACAGCGAAATTGTTTTCGGTCACAAGTACATTCCACACAGTCAGTCCCCGCTAAATGTTTTCATTTGTATGCACATCCCACACAGTCGCTCCACGGAAAACGTTTCCGTTCACATGTACCTCAGACACAAGTTTTCCCGTTAAATCGTTTGCGTTATTGAATGTAGCACACACGGTCCGCAGAAGAAACTGTGTGGCAAAGGCTGTCCATGACACACAGTTTTTATGTGGTAAACGTTTGCGCAAGGTGGCCTAATGCAAACAGTTTTCAAGAGAAAGTCATGTGTGATTGTTCATTGATCCAACGCGGTTTATTCCTAGAATATGTGTGCGTTGCCTGAGGTCATCGCCCACGGTATTTTTTCAACAACCGTTTGCAATATCAAAACCCAATTAGCAGGCTAATTCGCCATTAGCAGGCTAATTGGCCTATTATTAATAATCCATTTATTAATCTAATTGACATTCATATTAAGCACACAATATATTCCATTTCCATATTAAGGAAGCAGAATTTCATAATTGAAATACATCAGAGTACAACATGATATAGCTTCAGCACTCAACTACCCCATTACACAACTGCACCAGCAGCAAGTTCCACATGCAACATGTAGAACCTTTCGAAATTAGCATCATAGATGGTATATAGACAGATGCATCTCATCAGGAAAACTGCTGAAGTGGAAGGCGAATATTGAGCCTTCATTCATGTTGAAGGTCTTTGCAACTTTAGGCCAGTGCCTGTGGATGATTGACCGTCCGTCCTTCGACCTCTTCAGGAACACTTCAATATTGAACCGTGGGTGTTGTATGAAAACCTTCCTCGCCTCCTAACCATAGAGGTGGTTTGAGAGGTAATCGGCAGTGAACTGCTTTGGAAAGGCCTGAAAACAAGGATGTGCATAAATATCTTCTCTATATTGGAAATGGGGCAAGCGAATAAAAAAGGCAAGGTATAATAGTTAGTACTATCTTGTAGTGAACTAATGTCTTCTTCATTGTGCAGACAAAGATCTTGTTGTTTTTTGTCGCTAATTTCTTTATCCTAACAATCTTTCTGAGTTTCTTGATTTGATTGATATTCATGGACAACTCATTTCCCCATATGCAAAAAAGGTCGAACAATGGGTCAACACCTTTGACAGTAGGACGTACATGTGCAAGACCAAATTGTTAAAAACCAAAATATTAGAATGGTTCCTACAATTGCACAATAATGTGCTATTAGACAATGGACCATGCACGTGCTAACCTCGATTGTAAACCTCAATGCTTCCCATTGTTTCCCTGCAACACATATAAGGTAGTTAGTCATCAGGTTAAGTAAGGGTTCGCATGCTATCAATAAAATATGTTGATGAAAAATAAGCACATTGCAGGTTCATCAGATTAATTAAAGCCACACGGCAAACCCATTTACCCAAACCAAGCATGATTAAGAACTAGGAAATATAGCACTTGTATATGTTTCTCATGTATTAAGTGCAGCCAAATTCAAATTATTCCTCACATGCACAACAATACAAAATTCTACCCACGGCAATTGGACATCGCATTGCAGAATTGAACCAAGCAGTTAACTAAACATCACAACAAATGAACCAAACATTAACTGAGCACCACATTGCATAATATAACATTGAACCAAGTAGTTAACTAAACACCACAACAAATAAACCAAACATTAACTGAGCACCACATTGCACAAATATAACATACTCCTAATAGAAGATCGGAGAGTTAACCAAACAATTAACTACAGCCAATTATAGCAATCGTATTTGTTTCTCATGTATTTACTACAGCCAAATTCAATTTATTCCTCACATGGTATACAATAACAGAATCCACCCACAATTTTGTAAAGATAAATTCGATTTGTTTCTCACATGGAAGATAATACAAAATTGTAGCCTGAAGAATTGAACATCACATTTGCAGAATTGAACCAAATAGTTCACTGAAGACGACAACTAATTAACAAAACAGTTAATAAGTGAGCACCACACTGCACGACATATAGAACATATACACTAGAGCAATAGATTGCATGGTGAAATTAGATAGCACAGTTCACTAGATTTTGTGAAGGAAAGGCAGGAGTAGCACACGCAACGGGTAGACCAAGCATGCTTAACCGACGTAGCTAGCGATTGGCAAGGTGCTCCTCCAAGATCTGGGGGTCGTCATGAATTGCAGCCATCACGACCTCATCCGCGCATGCAGCCGCGATTTGCTTCTCCGCTGACACATGCTCCTTGAGGTCCTGGCTATACTTCGTGCACCATGGCTTAGGCCGGCACTTATTTGGTGGAGGGGTCGGTGATTTGTGTGGAATGTTTCGTGTTCGCGCTAGCGGTCAGGGCATGTGCGATGTGGAAGGAGGAGGGGGATGGGGTCGGGTGTGGATTACCTGCCTGGATAGAGGAGGCCGAGCAGCGTGAAGAAGGGTCGCCGGCGAGGAGGCGGCGGTGCTGCAAGCAAGGAGTGAAGGTTTCAACTTGGAAAGGAAGGTGGAAAGAGGGAAAATGTGGCTTTTGGTAAGGGGGAGGGGGCGGGGAGGTAGATATTTCCGCGGAAGCCGAAAATTTGGAATCGCTTCAGCCAAAAAACTGGCACACAAAGTGTCATCAGACACAGTCCCTTATTCAGAACGGTGTATGATATGTGGACATCACAAACGATTCAAATAGCTTAACCCGTGTGTGATGAGTTTGAACGTCAAAAGTTTTCGTTCGGATTTCCATGGTTACAATGGTCATCCACGTCATTGCATAATTTGGGTACACAAAGGAGACTACAGCAAACCCACACTTCTTAATCGAGCAAGTTCAGCAATTAAATAGAGCTAGCTGACCTAAACATTACTCTAACAAATTAAAGACCGGCGCTCTTAATTAAACAAAACATAGAGTACTACTATGGATGGTGCTCGTCGATCTCCGCCGCCGCCTCCATGTCGAGCTCACGCCCGACGGTCTCCTGGGGAAGGGGCTCCATGGCATCCATCGCACCATACTCGGCAAGCATCTCGCCATCCGCATCCTCCATCTCTTTGGAAAAGGACGCCACGAGCTGGGCGTGGGCGGACGTGATCTGGGCTTGGACGGGCTCCATCATCGCAAGGTATGCGGCGGAGGAACGAACGGCTGCTCGCACACTCTAGGCGATTGTCAGGTCTTCGGCCGTGGGTTGCCGACCATTGTCGAGGAAGCTTCGTCCGATTTGTGTGGTGACCGCCAGGAGCTGGGCGTGGGCGGCCTCGACATGGTCGTGGGCAGCCTCCATCAGGGATAAGGCCGCCGCTGCAGAACGGACAGCTGTTTTGCCACTCTCGCCAGTTGCTATCCCCAAGGCAGATGTTGCTGCCGCCACCTGAGCAGAAACAACGACCGTTTGGTCTGCCTTTGCCGCCCAGTCGCAAATTGCGACCGCGCTCATGCACCTTGTTAGCATGCGCATGGCGGCTGCGGCCTCGCTCTCGCCGGAGTGGGCCACCGAAGTTGCCCTGACAACGCGGGTCCACGTGCCCATCTTTCAACGGCGACGATTGAACAGTGAAATGATATTTGGGGAGCGAGCTAGTGTGCTTGAGACGCCGGTTGTGAACTGTAGCTGACGCACCTTCTCGCGTAAGCCATAGGCATCCTATACACCAACGGCGCTCCAAGATATTTTGTACTACATCTCACACGGTTGCTGATAATAAACTGTGTGTGATCTACTTGATTTTTCATCTTCATTTGAATTACATAATGGGGTCACAGCGGCAATGGATGGTGTTTGAATTGCTAGACCTTTTTATCAGGAGTGAACATGCAACTATATGTGTGTCGTAAAAGAATTAGAATTATTCAGGGTTCATTTGAACATTTTATACATTGAATTGGTTTTCTAGCCATTTCAGGTGAACAATTCAAATTTGAACTACATGCACATGCTCCAGTGCATATAAATTTGTTGAAAAATCAAATCTGTGTCCTTGGGTGCATGCTTAGGTCCCATGCAAGAAATGCGAATGAATTTCATACACCAGGGCACCATTGATTGCCAGCAAAACATCGAGATGCCTGGTTTTTAAATTCTAGTAAATCCAAAACTCATCTGAAATTCATGAAACTTGGCATGCTATCATAGAGCGGCATCAACATGCCGTGGTACAAATTTTGTCCCATTTGGGGCTGGTTTGGGTATATGCTTCTCAAAAGCCGGAGCTTCTCACAACAAGCATGATGGTTTTCGGTAGGGAACGTCCCACCTTTGTGGACGAAACAATATCCATTGCCTCTTATTGCTTTCAATTTTTTTTCTAGTGTCAACATAGAACAACAGGAGTGTTGGGTGAATTTTTGTGATTTTTAGGGTTTGTTTGGACATTTTTATGCATTAACTGAGTTTTCAATGCATTTTACATGCATAATTCAAATTTGAACTACATGCACATGCTCCAGTGCATATAAATTGGTTAAAAAATCAAATCTGTGTCCTTGGCTGCATTCTTAGGTCCCATGCAAGAAATGGGAATGAATTTCAAACACCAGGGCGCCGTTGATTGCCGGCAAAACATTGAGATGCATGGTTTTTAAATTCTAGTAAATCCAAAACTCGTTTGAAATTCATGAAACTTGGCATGCTATCATGGAGCGGCATCAACATGCCGTTCCACAAATTTTGTCCCATTTGGGGCAGCTTTGGGTATATGCTTCTCACAAACCGGAGCTTCTCACAACAAGCATGATGGTTTGCGGTAGGGAACGTCCCACCTTTGTGGACGAAAAGATATCTATTGCCCCTTATTGCTTTCAATTTTTTTTCTCGTGTCAACACAGAACAACAAGAGTGTTGTGTGATTTTTGTGAGTTTTCGGGGTTCGTTTGGACATTTTTAGGCATTAACTGAGTTTTTAATGCATTTATGTGCATACTTAAAATTTTAACTACATGCACATGCTCCAGTGCATATAAATTGGTTGAAAATCAAATCTGTGTCCTTGGGTGCATGCTTAGATCCCGTGCAAGAAATGGGAATGAATTTCAAACACCGAGGCACCGTTGATTGTCGGCAAAACATTGAGATGCCTAGTTTTTAAATTCTAGTAAAGCCAAAACTCGTCTGAAATTCATGAAACTTGGCATGCTATCATGGAGCGGCATCACCATGTCGTTCTACACATTTTGTCCCATTTGGGGCAGGTTTGGGTATATGTTTCTCTCAAACCAGAGCTTCTCACAACAAGCATGATGGTTTTCGGTAGGGAACGTCCCACCTTTGTGGACGAAACGATATCCATTGCCTCTTATTGCTTTCAATTTTTTCTCGTGTCAACACAAAACAACAGGAATGTTGTGTCATTTTTTGTGATTTTTCGGGGTTCGTTCGGACATTTTTATGCATTAACTAAGTTTTCAATGCATTTTATCTGCATAATTCAAATTTGAACTACATGCACATGCTCCAGTGCATATAAATTGGTTGAAAAATAAAATATGTGTCTTGGGTGCATGCTTAGGCCCCATGCAAGAAATGGGAATAAATTTCAAACACCGGGGCACCGTTGATTGCTGGCAAAACATTGAGATGCATGGTTTTCAAATTCTAGTAAAGCCAAAACTCGTCTAAAATTCATGAAACTTGGCATGCTATCATGGAGCGGCATCAACATGTCGTGGTACAAATTTTGTCCTATTTGGGGCAGGTTTGGGTCTATGCTTCTCACAAACCGGAGCTTCTCACAACAAGCATGATGGTTTTCGGTAGGGAACGTCCCACCTTTGTGGACGAAACGATATCCATTGCCTCTTATTGCTTTCAATTTTTTTCTCGTGTCAACATAGAACAACAGGAGTGTTGTGTGATTTTTTGTGATTTTTCGGGGTTCGTTTGGACATTTTCATGCATTTATGTGCATAATTAAAATTTGAAGTACATGCACATGCTCCAGTGCATATGAATTGGTTGAAAAATCAAATATGTGTCCTTGGGTGCATGCTTAGGTCCCATGCAAGAAATGGGAATGAATTTCAAACACCGGGGCACCATTGATTGCCGGCAAAACATAGAGATGCATGGTTTTTAAGTTCTAGTAAATCCAAAACTCATCTGAAATTCATGAAACTTGGCATGCTATCATAGAGCGGCATCAACATGTCGTGGTACAAATTTTGTCCCATTTGGGACTGGTTTGGGTATATGCTTCTCAAAAGCGGGAGCTTCTCACAACAAGCATGATGGTTTTCGGTAGGGAACGTCCCACCTTTGTGGACGAAACAATATCGATTGCCTCTTATTGCTTTCAATTTCTTTTCTAGTGTCAACATAGAACAACAGGAGTGTTGGGTGAATTTTTGTGATTTATAGGGTTCGTTTGGACATTTTTATGCATTAACTGAGTTTTCAATGCATTTTATGTGCATAATTCAAATTTTAACTACATGCACATGCTCCAGTGCATATAAATTGGTTGAAAAATCAAATATGTGTCCTTGGGTGCATGCTTAGGTCCCATGCAAGAAATGGGAATGAATTTCAAACACTGGGGCACCGTTGATTGCCGGCAAAACATTGAGATGCATGGTTTTTCAATTCTAGTAAATCCAAAACTCGACCGAAATTCATGAAACTTGGCATGCTATCATGGAGCGGCATCAACATGCTGTGGTACAATTTTTTCCCATTTGGGGCAGGTTTAGGTATATGCTTCTCACAAACCGGAGCTTCTCACAACAAGCATGATGGTTTTCGGTAGGGAACATCCCACCTTTGTGGACAAAATGATATCCATTGCCTCTTATTGCTTTCATTTTTTTTCTCATGTCAACATAGAACAACAAGAGTGTTGTGTGATTTTTGTGATGTTTCAGGGTTCGTTTGGACATTTTTATGCATTAACTGAGTTTTCAACGCATTTATGTGCATAATTCAAATTTGAACTACATGCACATGCTCCAGTGCATATAAATGGGTTGAAAAAACAAATATGTGTCCTTGGGTGCATGCTTAGGTCCCATGCAAGAAATGGGAATGAATTTCAAACACCAGGGCACTGTTGATTGCCGGCAAAACACTGAGATGCCTGGTTTTTCAATTCTAGTGAATCCAAAATTATGTTAACCATTCACGTGACGCCACGTGTCTTAGTTTTAATGGCTGTAGGAGGTGCCGTGTGATGTCTACTACACAACCTTCTTCTTGTAGACGTTGTTGGGCCTCCAAGTGCAGAGGTTTGTAGGACAGTAGCAAATTTCCCTCAAGTGGATGACCTAAGGTTTATCAATCCGTAGGAGGCGTAGGATGAAGATGGTCTCTCTCAAGCAACCCTGCAACCAAATAACAAAGAGTCTCTTGTGTCCCCAACACACCCAATACAATGGTAAATTGTATAGGTGCACTAGTTCGGCGAAGAGATGGTGATACAAGTGCAATATGGATGGTAGATAAAGGTATTTGTAATCTGAAAATATAGAAACAGCAAGGTAACTAATGATAAAGTGAGTGTAAACGGTATTGCAATGCTAGGAAACAAGGCCTAGGGTTCATACTTTCGCTAGTGTAAGTTCCCTCAACAACACTAACATAATTGGATCACATAACTATCCCTCAACAAGCAACAAAGAGTCACTCGAAAGTCACTAATAGAGGAGAACGAACGAAGAGATTATGGTAGGGTACGAAACCACCTCAAAGTTATTCTTTCCAATCAATCCATTGGGCTATTCCTATAAGTGTCACAAACAGCCCTAGAGTTCGTACTAGAATAACACCTTAAGACACAAATCAACCAAAACCCTAATGTCACCTAGATACTCCAATGTCACCTCAAGTATCCGTGGGCATGATTATATGATATGCATCACACAATCTCAGATTCATCTATTCAACCAACACAAAGGACCTCAAAGAGTGCCCCACAGTTTCTATCGGAGAATCACGACGAAAACGTGTGCCAACCCCTATGCATAGGTTCATGGGTGGAACCCGCAAGTTGATCACAAAAACATACATCAAGTGAATCACGTGGTATCCCATTGTCACCACAGATACGCACGGCAAGACATACATCAAGTGTTCTCAAATCTTTAAAGACTCAATCTGATAAGATTACTTCAAAGGGGAAACTCAATCCATTACAAGAGAGTAGAGGGGGGAAGAAACATCATAGGATCCAAATATAATAGCAAAGCTCGCGATACATCAAGATCGTGTCATCTTAATAACACGAGAGAGAGAGAGAGAGATCAAACACATAGCTACTGGTACATACCCTCAGCCCCGAGGGAGAACTACTCCCTTCTCGTCATGGAGAGCACCGGGATGATGAAGATGGCCACCGGGGAAGGATTGCCCCCTCTGGAAGGGTGCCGAAATGGGTCTAGATTGGTTTTCGGTGGCTACGGAGGCTTCTGGGGACGGAACTCCCGATCTATTGTGTTCCTCGATTGTTTTAGGCAGAAGAAGTACGTCAGGGGAGCCACGAGGGGCCCACGAGGGTGGAGGGCGCGCCTAGGGGGGTGGGCGCGCCCCCTGCCTCGTGGCCTCCTCGCAGGTCCCCCGACGTGCACTCCAAGTCTTCTGGGCTTCTTTCCTTCCAAAAATGAGTTCCGTGAAGTTTCAGGTCAATTGGACTCCGTTTGATTTTCCTTTTCTTCGAAACCCTAAAACAGGGTAAAAACATAAACTGGCACTGCGCTCTGGGTTAATAGGTTAGTCCCAAAAATGATATAAAAGTGTATAATAAAGCCCATAAACATTCAAAATCAGTAGATAATATAGCATGGAGCAATCAAAAATTATAGATACGTTGGAGATGTATCACCGTGGGGACAGCTGCTTGACCTTGACTGAACAGGAGTCGTGCAAGCACCGTCCGGTGCGCAGGCTGACCGAGAGGCGTGCAAGTTGTCCTTGAGTGCGCAGGCCCACCGAGAAGCGTGCGAGCTGTATGCGATGCAGGCTCACTGGGAAGCGAGCCCTTTGATTTCCATGGCCGCCCGCCTTGCTCGCATCCTCTCCATTAATGGCGCCCAAGCCACGGTTTAATTTGCTTTTTAAATATAAAACACTCATCGCAAACATTTTAGTTAGAATACCCGTATGCAAACCGACAGCTTCCCCAGGAAGACAAGAGAAAATGTGTCAAGCAGGATTTCTGCAGCTCTTGATCGCAAACGTTTTAGATAGAACACCCATATGCAAAGTGAGAGCAGTGCATGATTTGTGCATTCCTTCAACACAAATGGTTGTTCTGGATGACCTGTGTGGAACCACGTACAAACAATTTGGTAAGATTTGTCAATCCTTGTAACACTGCGATTTGTCAAGATATGAAGCTAAAAATCACTAGTAGTGTCTAATTTTTGCAAGTAAAATTCAGTAATTAAGCATAGATTTCATTCATAGATTTAGCAGTCGTTCTTAATTTATACAAACAATTCAACTTGACAGCTGAACCGACCAAAATTTTCCCCAATTGTTGCCAACCACGTACTGAAATAGCTAGTTCAACTATATATACTAGCTAATTTTAATTACGTTGTATAGTTCCACCACATATATAGTCAGATGAACTGAACAAAATAGCCCCTAAATACTACTACTACTACGCGCGCTTTCGGCTGCCTCTCCTCTACCAAGCGCGCTTAGTAATAGGTGGACGAGGAGGAGCCTACTGATGAGCTGGGCAACCGCAATGCGGTGCCTGCCGCTAATGCAGCTTTAGTGACGCTCACCTTGAACGCCCTCTGCCGCTCCAGACGACCCCTCTTGAAGCGGTGGTTCTCCTTGTAGATCTCCTGATTCCTCACCTCTGAGGCGGCGTGTGCCGCTGCCACTGCGGCGGTAAGGCTCTTTGCGTGCTCAATGAGGTGCTCCTCCTCCTCCCGTAGGAACTCGGTGTAGCGCGCAAGGTCGCTGTCGCACGTGCGGGCATCCACCTCCACCTCTCGCCTTCGGGCGGCGGTGGTAGAGCGGGTGATGACCCCGACGGTCGACGGTGGGCTGGCGGCCACGGCGGCCGACGATGATGTGGCGGCCACGACCACCACCTCCCGCCTTTGGGCCGCGGTGGCGGAGTGGGTGATGGCCACAGTGGCCGGGAGTGGGGTGGCGGCCACGACGGCCATCTCCCGCCTTTGGACCACGGCGGCAGAGCGGGTGATGGCATTGGCTTTCGACCGTGGTGTGGCGGCAACAGCAGCCGGCAACAGCTGTCGACGGGCACCGACGGTGGAGCGTGTGGTGGGTGTTCCGCGCACACCCAATAGGGACGCCACACGCACTACACTGCGCCGGGGACTGTGCCGCCGCCGCGGTGTAGCCTCCCCGCTGGAGCTGTCCTCTAATGATGGCGGAGTGGCTGAGCGACGACGACGGGCCGGTGCCATTGGCGAATGTGGGAGAAGCAGACGAGATAAGCTACAGGGATGGAGGGGAAAATGCGACGCAGGACTCGCCGGCCGTGAGGGTTTTTATAGCTAGCTGGTAAGCATTGTGATTTTGGGGGATTTCACCGAGTTGGGCGGGAAGCTTGCATGGGAACCTGCGAGGTTGCGCGGGAACGGGCTCACCGATGATTCATTGGCGCCATAGTTTGGCAAAAAGAACGCCCTCGCGCGCTGCGCAAGCTTGTGCTGTAAGCCGTCTGCGGCAGCGGGGTGACAAGACGTGTGAGAGGAGGATGAAAGGCCACGTACACATACGTTTAATAAAAAATGTTTGCTATTTAATAACCTACTATACCACCGTCCTGGTTTATAAGTATGATTTAACTAATAAAATACGGATGGATGTTGCCAAAGATTATATAGTTGGATTTGTATTTGAACATAGTTTCCAATTATATAATTTTTAAAACATGCATTAACATTTTGTTGGTTAAATTTGAGGGTAAAGTACGGCCCGGAATATAAAGGAGACTATAGAATAGACGGAGGTGGTACCACACGGCCGTCTCTACGCAGCGACGCAACTGTCAGCCGGCTTGTAGGCGACCATTTGCTGCGAGTTCAACTGCTCCATGCGTGTGGTTGCTTGCGGTTCAGGCGGCCGCGGCACGCTCTGCTCGCATCCCGCCACGCGCGCTCTGCTCTCGCGTCCCTCCGGGTGCTCTGCCCTCGTCCCTCCACACGCGCTGCCAGTGTTTTGGGCCGGCGCACGATCACGCACGTCCGGCGCAATGATGTAGTTACCCGCTGCAAAAACTGCCATGCGGACGCGCCGAGAATCCACGCCGCCCGGCCCCCTTTTATTCCTGCGGCCATTTACCATCATATCTCATCTCACACGTCACAATAAGCACACCCACGAGGACACGTACAGAGAGGACATCCAGCGGTTCCAATGGCGCTCCCCGTGGCTCCAATGGCGCTCCCAGCGGCCGACGACGACAACGGCGGGCAGTTCACCATGCATCACGTAGTGGACACCCACGTGAGGGGGAACGCCCTCTCATTGGTGTACATGAATGATCCGGTCTCGGTGGAGAGCTCCATCCAAACTATGGAGCAGTTCCTTGCCGAGGACAAGTACCGAGTGGTCAACTTCGACCTCGAGTACACCATCGGTCATGCCGGGCACGATCAGAAGGTTGTCATCGCCCAGTTGTGCCTGCGACATGACATCCTCGTCTACCACTTCGACCTTGACACAAGGCCTTGCGAGCGTTTCTCTAGGTTTATCAAGAGCTCCGACTACAGTTTTGCTACGGTGGACACCACCAACGATCTAAAAGCGCTCAAGGTTTCGGACTTGAAATGCTCGAATCTTGTCAACATCCAGCACCACTACAAGGTCTGGGGCACCGACAAAAGCAAACTGAACTCCCTGGTTGACCTTGCCTCGGCCATCATTGACCCCTACTACACGAAGATGAAGCAAGAGAGCAATAAGGACAAGAACGCCTGACACAGTGTGTGGCATAAGAGACTGGATGAACAACATGTCAAGTCCGCGGCCATGGACGCGTACACAAGCTACGAGATGTACAAGCGGATCGTTGACATGAGGGACTGTCATCTTCCTGACCCAAACGAGGGATCGAGCCACATAGCAATGGCGGGAGCGTCACAAGAAGTAGATCACTAGACGATTGTTTCTCCTACTTTAGAATGCATGCAATTGTTTATTGAGGTGTGTACGAATGATCTGTATAGTCAGTTATGTAATTGGATGTTTATTTCAGTTATATATACATATATGCATGTTATTCTACTATAGACAAAGCAATTCACACGGCTCATTAGCAGCAATCGTCTGTGTTATTATTGGTCTTCGCACACATTTCAGATTACAGACCTATTTGCCGCGTATCACACACATCTTGTTCAGTTGAACCGTTTCCATTGTGTTGCCTAATCACACACAGTTCATCCCAGTGAACTGTATGTTGTATATCGCACATGCCTTCATCTGGCTGCACGTTTCTTTTGTGCCTCCACATCACAAATAGTTCATTGAGCTGAAACGTATGCCCTGCATCGCACATGCAACTAAATTCTGAACCGTGTTTGATGCATCTATCATCGCACACGTTTTGCACCTTTTTGACGGGTTTTTTACACCACCGTTTGCGATTATGGCATCGCACACAGTTTCGTCGAAGGGTCTCTTATTCGACTGTCGTGTTTGGACCATCCTGCAGTAGTGCATAGACATGTGTTATCATTTGATAAACGGGATCAAATCATTAGCAGAATGATGTGATGGACAAGATCCATTCGTTAGCTTAGCATTATGATCGTTCAGTTTTATTGTTATTGCTTTCTTCATGACTTATACATATTCCTTTGACTATGAGATTATGCAACTCCCGAATACCGGAGGAACACCTTGTGTGCTATCAAACAGCACAACGTAACTGGGTGATTACAAAGATGCTCTACAGGTGTCTTCGAAGGCGTTTGCTAGGTTGGCATAGATCGAGATTAGGATTTGTCACTCCAAGTATCGGAGAGGTATCTCTGGGCCCTCTCAGTAATGCACATCATGATAAAACTTGCAAGCAATGTCACTGATGAGTTAGTTATAGGATGATGCATTACGGAATGAGTAAAGAGACTTGCCGGTAATGAGATTGAACTACGTATGAAGATACCGATGATCGAATCTCGGGCAAGTAACATACAAATGACAAAGGGAGTAACGTATGTTGTCATTGCGGTTTGACCGATAAATATCTTCGTAGAATATGTAGGAACCAATATGAGCATCCAGGTTCCGCAGTTGGTTATTGACCGAAGATGTGTCTCGGTCATGTCTACATAGTTCTTGAACCCGTACGGTCTGCACGCTTAATGTTCGATGACGATTTGTATTATGAGTTATGTGTTTTGGTGACCGAAGATTGTTCAAAGTCTCGGATGAGATCACAGACATGACGAGGAGTCTCGAAATGGTCTAGAGGTAAAGATTGATATATTGTACGATAGTATTCGGACACCGGAATGGTTCGGGTGCGTTTAGGGAATTTATCGGAGTACCACGGGGTTACCGGAACCCCTTGGGGGAAGTAATGGGCCATATGGGCCATATGGGAGAGGCAGGGCAGCCCACAACGAGGTGCCCCCCCATGGGGAGTCCAAAGTGGACAAGGGGAGGGGCGCGGCCCCCCTTTCCTTCTCCCTCTCCCTCTCCTCCCCCTTTCCCCCTCTAGTAAAAGGAAGGGGTCCGAATTGGACTTGGAGTCCTGGTAGGACTCCTCCCCCCTTGGGGGCGCGCCTAGGCCGGCCTCCTCCCTCTCCCTCCTTTATATATGGGGGCGGGAGGCACATCTAAGTAGATCAATTGTTCTTAGCCGTGTGCAGTGCCTGTCGGTGTCAAAACCGGCGGATCTTGGGTAGGGGGTCCCGAACTGTGCGTCTAAGGTTGATGGTAACAGGAGACAGGGAACACGATGTTTACCCAGTTCGGGCCCTCTCTATGGAGGTAATACCCTACTTCTTGCTTGATTGATCTTGATGAATATGAGTATTACAAGAGTTGATCTACCTCGAGATCGTAATGGCTAAAACCCTAGAAGTCTAGCCTATATGATTATGATCGCCCCTACGGACTAAACCCTCCGGTTTATATAGACACCGGAGGGGACTAGGGGTTACACAAAGTAGGTTACAGAGAAAGGAATCTTCATATCCGCACACCAAACTTGCCATCCATGCCAAGGAGAGTCCCATCCGGACACGGGTGAGAGTCTTCGGTCTTGTATCTTCATAGCCCATCAGTCTGGCCCATGTCCATCAGGCCGGACGCCCGAGGACCCCTTAGTCCAGGATTCCCTCTGTAGCCCCTGAACCAGGCTTCAATGACGAGGTGTCCGGCGCGCAGATTGTCTTCGGCATTGCAAGGCGGGTTCCACCTACGAATACTTCAACACAGTCTTCAAACACAACGAATGTGTCCGGATCTACAAAACAAGTACCACACACCACCGTAGAGAATATCTCATGAGTCCAATCTGCTGACAACTTTTTGCAACATGATATCACGTTCCTGCCTAGTTATTATTTCGAATCGTTTTTTCATCCCGTCGCTCCATATTTCGAGATGCGGTTTTATTGGCACGTCTTGTCAAAGCAGAGATCGTGTCCCCTTATTGCGGGATTCTCATCAATACGGGTATGGGTAATCCAACCGTGCCGCCTGCACGGCCCCTAGGGAATAGGGGAGTTTTATGACGAGTGGGGAGGCGCTTGATATTCACTGCCTTTATAAGGAGATAAGGATTCACCTCTTTCACCCACACCTTCTCTCTTTCCGCCTACCCACTCTCGAGATCCAGCACCCAAGTTCTCATCTTTTCTGCCTCAAGAAAGCACTCCGACCATGTCCGGAGCGCAGGGCAAGTGGATGGCCTCCACTGTCAAGGAGAAGGATATCACCCAACTTCGGGCGGCCGGATATTTGTCCAAGGAGGTTGCCCATCGGCTTCCGACCGAGCTACAAATTGTCCCTACCCCCGAAGCCCCATGAGAGGGTAGTTTTCATCCCCCACTTCGTCCGTGGGCTGGGATTTCCACTCCACCCCTTCGTCCGCGGGATCATGTTCTACTATGGGCTGGATTTCCATGATCTGGCCCCAAATTCCTTCCTCACTATCTCGGCATTCATCGTCGTGTGTGACGCTTTCCTCCGCATCCCACCCCACTTCGGATTGTGGCTGAAGACCTTCAATGTGAAACCGAAGGTGGTGGGCGGCCAACACGCAGAGTGCGGAAGTGCAATGGTGAGCAAGATGTCCAACATCCCATGGCCCAAAGGCACCTTCGTGGAGACTGTCAAGGGGTGGTAGAAGTTGTGGTTCTACATCATAGAGCCCCGCGACACTACGTGGGCCGCGGCTCCCGAATTCAAATCCAGTGCCCTAATGCGGCTTACCTCCTGACAAGAGAAGGGCCTGGATTGGTCCTTGTCGGACGAGCTGACAATGCTTCAGATGCGCATCAGGAGCATGATGGACAAGAACGTCAAGCTTGTCGATGTGATTCAGGTGATGCTCGTTCGCCGGATCCTTCCATGCCAAAACCGGTCTTGCCACCTATGGGAGTTCGATCCGGCCGAGCACAAGACCTTGCAACGGTTCTTCGGAACTACGCACGAAGATATCTGGAAGGTCCTTTTCAAGGCCAATGAGACGTGGCTGAAGACGACCGAGGACCATGGGTACGACCTGGCCCATCCCGCCAGTTCAGTAAGTTTTCCGTGTTTCAAGATATATCCCTTACTTGCTTACTCAAGGAGGATGTCCGAACTTCCCTATTTGTTTTTCAGGGTTAGACAAAGAAGGCGGAGCGGATTCAGTGTCTGGCTCCGCTGCGCGAGGAACCGACCATCCCACTTTTGACGAAGATGCTGGTTCCGGCACCCTACAAGGCGCCGGAGAAGAAGGCCAAGGGGACCAGAGGTGGCCTCCGTCCCAAGGGTACTTCGGACATGGCGTCCGAAGATGCCGAAACTCACTCCTCCGCCGCCAGAGATGACGAGGAGGAGGAAGAGGAAGAAGAAAGAAACTCTCCCCTCCCTGAGGGGGGAAAGAAGAGGGCGGCCTCCACAGATTTGGAAGCGGAGGTTTCCAAGAATGGGAAAGCCTCCCTCGCGGATAGCTCTGTGTGGGACATCGATAGCAGCCTAGAATGGCACCCTTGAGATAAGCCCCTGGCCGAATCGTGAGTATCCAAAGACCCTGATGCATTCATATATCAGCCTCTTTACTTCATAATTTTAACATGTCCAATAATGAACTTGCAGTCCGGCTCGTTCCACCCTTGAGCGATCCTCATCTTTGGGGAACTCGCTGGACTCGAAGGTGATGGACAGCGGGTCCCTTCCGGCGGCCTCCTCTCCCAGGGCCATGGATGACACCGAGGTGTTGTCCCGAAGGATCCCAGGCCAGGGAGAGACGCAGGAGGCCGTCAGGAAGGCGCCAGAGGGTGAGACCTCGGCCGCCGGACACATGGGGGAGCAGATCCCCATGGATACTGGTGATGGGGGCCATGTCCAATTCGGCCCCCAGCCGAATACGGTCCCGGAGACCTATACGGCTCCGGAATACGGCAAGCAACTTCCTTTGTCAGAAGTGAAAGTGCTAGTGATCGACTAGAGGGGGGTGAATAGGCAATTTTTATGAAAGCCTTCAAAACATGGAAGTTTCGAAGACAAATGATAGAAATAAACCTATTACCATGCAGTGGAAGGTAGACTACACTAGGCAAGCCATAGTCAAGTATTCAATGAAGTGAAAGCACAAAGACTAATAGCAGCTAGGCAGTATGCATCAGGATGGAAGAGAGTATGAAGCCAATCAGAACAAGCAGTCACATGGTGAAGAGAAAAAGATAATGCAAACAGGCAATGACTTCACACGGACCAACTGCAAATAAAGAGATGGGAAGGATAGAACCAGTGGCTCATTGTAGACAATGATTTGTTGGACCAGTTCCAGTTGCTATGACAACTGTACGTCTGGTTAGGGAGGCTGAGATTTAACTCAGAAGACCGCGTCTTCACCTTATTCCCCTTGAGCTAAGGACACCCAGTCCTCGCCCAATCACTCCGGTAAGTCTTCAAGGTAGACTTCCAAACCTTCACAGACTTCGTTCACCGGCAATCCACAATGACTCTGCCGGCGTTCTGGGAACGGGGGTCCCCAGACTTGCCTGCCAGCGGCCTGCGGCGTGGCTCAAGGGGGGCCCCAGCATGGCCCATTTTCATCAACACAGACCCAAGACCCTCGCGAGGGGCCAAGCCTCGTGGGGCGGATGACACGGAGCTTCCTCAGGCGTGGCCTCATCAGGCTGGCTCACGAGGAGGCGGAGAGATCAAGGCGGGGTACCTCACGAGGTGCCCATGACGCAAGCCATGACGACCAAGGGCGCCAGGCGGGTGCCAGCCCGCGCAGTGTCCTCCCTTCCTCTTTGGTGCAAAAGGGGCAAGCGCAGCCGCGGAGTACCAAGGTGTCAGGCAAAGGTTGCCATTTTCGGTGCAACAAGACCAAGACCAGAAGGACTGCAAGACGGAGGTCATCGTGGAGCCCAAGACGGCGTCACCACCAGAGCTTTGTGCAGGCGAAGACTACTTTTGTCAGGCTAGCGAGTACTAGCTGTCCCCCTTCAAATTAGCCCGCCATTGTTGGCTCCCTTCCAGCTCGATATTTGGGAAGAGGACCAGGGCCTCTATAAATAGGACTAGCCATCCCCCCAGGAAAAGGGGTTCGGAGGGGTGAAGAGGAGAGGTTCGATAGGAGGTTGAATCGGAGAAAGACAATCAGAGAGAGAGAGAAGGGTGGCTGAACTCTTCCCAGCAGTTCACCGCCCCAGCCAAGAACAGACCCTCGCGAGGTTGTTCTTCCTTGTATCATTCATCATCATCAGCCCAAGAGGCAATCCACCACATCACAAATTGGAGTAGGGTATTACACCACAACGGTGGCCCGAACCAGTATAAACCCTGTGTCTCTTGTGTTGTTCTTTCCATAGCTTAGATGTTAGCGAGGCGGAGGGGTGCAAGTAGGTAGGAAGCGAGATCTCCGCGTGCACCCCAGTGTTCGAACCTCAAGGGTCTGCCGGAACCCGAAATCCGACATTTGGCGCGCCAGGTAGGGGTCCACCGGAATTCGTCTCCCACCACCCTGTTCTCCTCCGACCATCGCACCCATGTCTGACGCTCGTCGGGTCCGTGCCGAGCGCCGGGCCGCTCTCGCTTCCCACGTCGCCCAGACGGCTCCTGTCGGCGGGCGTCCTCACCGTTCCCCGTCACCTGCCGTCAATGCCGCCACCGGCCCGGCGGGGGACGAGCAACAAACATCGCCTCAGCATCCGTCTGTGCGGCAAGACGGCCGCACCGCAACTCCCTCGCTCCCCCCGGCTGGTTCTTCGTCCCGCGCGCTCCGCGCAACCACGGAGGCTCGAGCTGCACTCATCACGGCGAGCGAGCTCCTGCGCTACCGCCCCGACGATGATGTCTACAAAGAATGGCTCGACCGCGTCACCGAGCTCGTCCGTGCCGCAGGGGGCTCTCCTGCGCCGTCCGTTCCGCTGCACCGCACCCCGCCCCGCGCGGGCGACGAAGCTCCGGCGGCGCCCCGGCCGCCTCCTCCTCAAGAAGGCGCCATGGCTCCAAGGCGCGTGGCCCTAGGGCGGAACCTGCTCCGTCAGGTGCCAGCGCACCAAGAGCAGAGCTGCCAGGAAGTCCCTCGCCCGCAAGAAGCTGCCCGGGCGCTCCCTGCTCTAGCACCTCCGACCATGCTCCTGCTCCCGCACGTCAAGACCCAGCTGCAGCGCATGGGGACATGCAAGACCAAGCTCTCCGTAACCTACGACCTCCCGTGGCCACAGTAGGCTGCCGTGCCTTCACCGCCGTGTCGCGTGGCCCGGCAAGTTCAAGCCAGACCTGCCTCCTCGCTATGATGGCACGGCTGACCCTATGGAGTTCCTCCAGCTCTACGAGCTGGGCATCGAAGCTGCCAACGAAGACGATAAGGTCATGACGAACTGGTTTTCCCATGGTGCTCAAGGGCGGGGCCCGCACCTGGCTCCTGACCTGGCTCCAGGCACGATCTCCTCCTGGGACGAGATGCGCACCCGCTTCATCGCCAACTTCCAAGGTACTCGCGACCGGCTACCCACTGTGAGCGACATAAACCGCATCAAGCAACAACCCGAGGAGACCCTGCAGAAGTACATCCAGCGCTTCAACAACGCACGCCTCAAGATTCCCAGGGTGACTGAAGAGGCCATCATCTCAGCCTTCTCCGACGGCGTGCGTGATGTCAAGATGAAGGAAGCGACCACGGGCGTCGACCACCTCCCCCAGGGCTGCGTCACGAGCAGCCTTCGCCTCAAGAACGACCTGTTTCTCCTCATCGCAAGCCGTCAAGGCCTGGACCAGCGCCGCCCGAATCGAAGCGTCGGAGCGAACCCATCCTCAAGCCAGCTCCAAGCGCCCGGCCACCAAGCGAGGGTCGGCGCCAAGAAGATCCTGCCGCAGTCGGTCCAGCTTAGCAGCAACATGGCCCAGAACGGCAGAAGGAGTCAGAGAGATAGTAGCCGGTGGAGTAGGAGGAGAAGGCGGCAGCGCGGACACAGCGTCCTGAGGCGGAGTCTGCTGCGCCCCAACGGCTGAGGTGGCGGCGGCAGGCAAGGACACCTCGGGAGTCACATGGGCCATGGGGGCTGAGCTCGCCCCAGCCGGCTCAGCCTGGCCTCGCGAGGACGATCGGGCAGGAGAAGCCCGTGCGTTGCGGTCACCCTCCTTCGCAGGCAGAGGCGCTGCCATGGGTGGAACCTTAGGAGCTCCCTTCGGTTTCTTTGCTACGGGCGCCAGCCTATCCAAGAGATGCGGACGTCAAGCCTCAGAAGTAGGACAAGAAATAAAGACAAGGATCAAACGCTTACGGGTCATCGGCAGTGAGCTCGGGCGGCCTCCGGCCAAATTTGAAACCTGAAAGCCGGCTGGAAGGGTCAACCTCGGGAAGCTTGGAAGCGGAAGGTGCGTCTGCGGTCCGCCTCGGGGCCGGGGTAGACCCGCGGGAGATCAGCCCGGTCCTATCCTTCTTCGGGATCGGGGGCAAGCTCCCGCCGTCCTGCTCACCGTCATCCTCGTCGTCATCCTCGTCGTCATCGCTCGGAGAGAGGCGGAGAACACGGGACCTGCGCCGGGAGAGGGGAGCCCTCGACTCTCCGTCAGTCGCCTCGGAGTCAGGCCCTCTTTCCCGCTCCCCTCCTTCCTCCTCTTCGCTGGAATCGTCAGAGGGCACGTCCACCGGTTCCTCGGGAGTTTCCACGGGCACGGGCCCATCTCCGTTGAAGACGGGCATGGACTCCACTACCTGCTCCCAGTCGTCGCGTTGGAACAAGCGCGTAGGAGCGCCTTCCAACCTCGCCACATCGCCCCCGACCAGAGATTGGAGGACCGCAGCCAGATCTCCATCGGCCCAGGCCGCGGGGCTCGGATGGGGCCTCCACATCGGAAGTGAGTACCGCCGAAGCGGAGCCAGCTGGTGCTCCAGGAATTCCCTCAGCAGCGACGTGCCAGTCAGCTTCGCCGCCGCCATGTTGGCCGGCCTCAGATCCGCATCCATCTTCTCCAGCACCAGCTTCGCGCGGGGGTCCGCGAGCTCAGCTCGACCCCAATCGCTGGAGCTCGTGGGCTGCTCCGTGGGCAAGATCAGCCGAGGGTGGATGCGCCCAGCATCCACCAAGACCCACTTGCTCCTAAAGCCCTCAATCCTTTTCCCAGGGTTCAAGATGGCAATGGCGCCACCGTACACGATGAAGCTCGCGCACGCGGAAGCAGGACCGCGAGAGGTCCGGAGGTAGAAGTAGTGGCGCAGCAAGGCCACTGAGGGCTGCACCCCTATGTGAGCCTCGCAGTAATAGGTGAAGATTGCCAGGAGAAGGACGGAGTTGGGGTGGAGATGCAGAGCCTGTAGCTTGTAATGGCGGAGGACGGAGAATAAGAACTCAGAGAAGGGAGGCACCAGGCCGGTGGCAATGGCACTTACGAAGAACGGATAGAAGGTGCTCCCTTGGCCTTCCGAGGTGGCGGAGCCGGCCTTGAGTGCCTTCGCCCCGTTGATGCCCTGCGCCGCCGCCATCCGGCGCAACCGGGCAAGGCTCGCCTCCGACACGTTTGGCGAGTCCAGGGCAGACGAGTACCAAGCTCCAGCCGGGGACTGACGAGGCGCCATGGCTTCCTAGGTCACGCGGTCGGAGTAGATCTGGAGATTTTGGAGGAAGGAAAGAGTGGCGTAAGAAAGGGGATCTGAGCAGCAACCGGAGAAAGCAAAAAGCGAAGCCTAGGCAGATGTCGCTCCCTTATCAACTCGCGCGGTTGCTGAGGCGCCCACGTCTACTCAACTGCCACGCGGCGCCCAAGGCCGCAAGCTGTTTGGGCCCGCGGCGCTTCGCTCTTGCCCTTCCGCCTCCCAGCACGGCCAAGTCCGGGCGCGCCTTGGGCCCAGGGGCTACTGTCGGTGTTCTGGTAACGGGGGTCCCCAGACTTGCCTGCCTGTGGCCTGCGGCGTGGCTCAGCGGGGGGGGCCAGCATGGCCCATCTTCATCAACACAGACCCAAGACCCTCGCGAGGGGCCAAGCCTCGCGGGGCGGACGACACGGAGCTTCCTCGGGCGCGGCCTCATCAGGATGGCTCACGAGGAGGCGGAGAGATCAAGGCGGGGTACCTCACAAGGTTCCCATGACGCAAGCCATGACGACCAAGGGCGCCAGGCGGGTGCCAGCCCGCGCAGTGTCCTCCCTTCCTCTTTGGTGCAAAGGGGGCAAGTGCAGCCGCGGAGTACCGAGGCGTCAGGCAAAGGTTGCCATTTCGGTGCAACAAGACCAAGACCAGAAGGACTGCAAGACAGAGGTCATCGTGGAGCCCAAGACGTCGTCACCACCAGAGCTTTGTGCAGGCGAAGACTACTTTTGTCAGGGTAGCGAGTACTAGCTGTCCCCCTTCAAATTAGCCCGCCATTGTTGGCTCCCTTCCCGCTCGATATTTGGGAAGAGGACCAGGGCCTCTATAAATAGGACTAGCCATCCCCCCAGGAAAAGGGGTTCGGAGGGGTGAAGAGGAGAGGTTCGATAGGAGGTTGAATCGGAGAAAGACAATCAGAGAGAGAGAGAGAAGGGTGGCTGAACTCCTCCCAGCAGTTCACTGCCCCAGCCAAGAACAGACCCTCGCGAGGCTGTTCTTCCTTGTGTCATTCATCATCATCAGCCCAAGAGGCAATCCACCACACCACAAACTGGAGTAGGGTATTACACCACAACGGTGGCCCGAACCAGTATAAACCCTGTGTCTCTTGTGTTGTTCTTTCCATAGCTTAGATCTTAGCGAGGCGGAGGGGTGCAGGTAGGTAGGAAGCGAGATCTCCGCGTGCACCCAGTGTTCGAACCTCAAGGGTCTGCCGGAACCCGAAATCCGATAGACTCTTGAATGCTCAGAACGCGATGCCTAACCGGCTGGAGGATTCACAGTCCTCAAGTGTAATAAGTCTTCAGATCACACAGACAGGAAGACTTCAGTGATGCCTAACACTCTTTGGCTCTGGGTGTTTAGGGCTTTGTCCTCGCAAGGATTTCTCTCAAAGGCTTCGAGGTGGGTTGCTCTCAAACGACAAAAGTCGTGTACTAACTCTGAGCAGCCAACCAATTTATGGTGTAAGGGGTGGGCTATTTATAGCCACTAGGCAACCCGACCTGATTTTTCCGAAATGACCCTAGGTCACTAAGGAACTGACACGTGTTCCAACGGTCAGATTTCAAACACACACGGCAACTTTACTTGGGATACAAGCAAAGCTGACTTATCCAACTCTGGATAAGATTTGCTCTCATTGTCTTCGCTCGAAGACATAAGATTTTGGTTAAGCATCACTTCAGTCATTCTAACTGGTTCACTTGGACCCCACTTAACAGTACGGTGGTTCCTATGACTCAACAGAGAAGAAAAGGAAACGACGACACAACTAAGTCTTCGCGCTCCATAGTCTTCACGCGATGTCTTCTCTTGTCATAGTCTTTAATGTGAATGTCTTCACATACCACCTTTGTCTTCAATGTCTTCATACATTTTTAGGGGTCATCTCCGGTAGGAAAACCGAATCAATGAGGGACTTCTACCTGTGTTATCCTGCAATTCTCACAAACACATTAGTCCCTCAACCAGGTTTGTCGTCAATACTCCAAAACCAACTAGGGGTGGTATTAGATGCACTTACAATCTCCCCCTTTTTGGTGATTGATGACAAACTGGTTGAAGTTTTCAACGGGGATAAAAGTATGTGAAATTGTAAAGGATTTAGGTATTGTCTTCGTAAGTAGCAGAAAGGCTCCCCCTGAAGATGTGCATATAAGTATTTTGCTTTTGAATGCAAATGTGCATGGCAGGTTGTACTTGCGGAGCTCCTCTTCTACTTATGAAGACAATTCATCATGCATGAAAGGATATATCGAATATAATGACATGCATAATGAAGGATGGACGTCTGCAAAATGACTTCATGCAGAATTTATCATCGCACATGCGGAATTTATCATCGCATCACATAGTGTCAAAAAGGTAGCAGACGACCATCAAGTTTAAGTGTTACAACTCCAAAACGAACCAAATGTATCAAAAGCGAGAGTTGTAAGCACTTGGCAAAAGTATAGCAACCACCCATATGGACCCTCTTGAAGACTATCAACTCATATGCTTCTCCCCCTTTTGTCAATAAGGACCAAAAAGGTTTGAAGACATAGAGCTTCTACTCATTCCCATGAGGAGTAGGCGAAGTAGCAGGGTCGTCGTTGAGGTCCGGTGGTGCAGAAGAACTTGGTGCAGTGTCGACACATGCTGAAGTTGGAGGTGGTGAGGTAGCATCATCTTGATCATCTATGACTTTGGCATTGACTATTGCAGCTGAAGAAGAATAGTCAGAGTCTTCAAGTGAGGGAGTCCGACGTAAGTGAGCATTCCTTGGAGGAGTTGAGTCAAACTTGAATCTTTCTGTGAAGCCATCGTCTTGAAGATCAGCTTCAGCAGTGAGTAATGTCAAACTCTTCCAAGACCTCCGACAAGTTTCATGTGTAACAAAAGCATTCTTGGTGGCATGATTGCGAATGCGATTGACGTCCACCAAGAGGCTGTGCATCTGACGCTTAAGCCAGTCATGATGTTTATCCTGTTTCTGATGTAGAGCGGCGAGAAGCTCTCGGTCACTGAGAACACGAGATCGCTTCTGAGGCCTTTGGGCAATGGTGCTTGAAGTGGCTTCAGTTTGGGTGCGAGGGGCACATGTGTTGCCAGCCAAGGGAAAAACACGAGAGACGGCCTGAACTCCTTTAATGGGCTGGGTGAAGCTTTGACAATCAACATTGTGAAGATAAAATGGCTCCTTTGCAGGCTCTGGGTAAATAGCTTCAACACACAGATCAACCTCTGGCAAGAATACTAGATGATTGCGCGCAGACGGCTGATAGTTGAAGGCAGAGTGAAGCTTGATAAGACGCATTACCCATGGAGCATAGAACTTCAGACCAAAGATGTCGAAGCCAGATGCAGCCAACTGCCGGATGAAGAAGTCTTGAGCATTGAAGCTGATGCCATTGAAGATATAGAAAATCAAAGTCTTCATTGCTCCTTCAAGCTTCGCTGCAGATGAATGTCCTTTGACAGGCCATAGAGTTTTTCTGATGATATGGTAAATGGTGCGGGGCAGATACTCTAGGTCTTCGACAAAGAATTCCGTTAGGTATTCAGCGTCGCGTGGCAGAGGCTTCATCATGCTCAGCATTTGGCTCATGTTAGGCTCTGGCTTCTGGAAAATGCTCTCCAAAGCATTCTAGTGTTGTTGACAACCTGGTTCATAATATTCGCCAGGAGTGGGCAGGGCTGTAAGCTCAATGATGTCTTGGGCTTTAGCTTCATGATGGACATCGCCCATCATCCACTCAAGGATCCAAGTCTTCGGATCCCTGTTGTACCGACGAATGTGGAGGGTAGCATAGAATTGAAGCAGAAGTTCTTCATTCCAGTGTTCCTTGGCAGTCACAAAGTTGAGCAGACCTGCATCACGGAAGCAGTCAAGGGCTTCTTCAAGGCATGGCAGTCCAACAATGGCTTCACAATCAAGACGCGTATGTGGGAAGATGTGCCCTGATTGTACAAGATGCAGGAATAGTAGCTTCACTGTTGATAACTCCAGAATCGATCTAAGGAGATTCTTGGCCTTGTGTAGGGATTCTTGTCACTGTCAGAGAATGTGTTGTGTGCCTTGAATCCATTCAGATTAAACGATCCTTGTGACATTGCAGTACCTGGAAACCATGGTAGCCTTGGCTTTGGCTTCTGGACCTGAGGCCTGTGCTCCACATGATAGGCAAATTGAGGTCCGGGAGCAGGAGGAGGAACCAGAATTGGCCAGCGGACGGTAACAAGCTGACCACGATCATATGCTTGCTCGATGGTGTGTGGCCTGGGAGGTGGTACAGGAGCAGAGACATTGGCTTCAAGCTGCAGATTTGCATCAGGTGCAGCGACATCTGGCACTACATTAGCTTTAGGTGCCACATTAGCTTCAGCCATGACAACGTCATTGGCTTCAGTGTTGATCTTGGTGGCCGCTCAGTATCGGTAACCTCCACTTCGGGAGTTGGAGGGTCGGACACGTTCTCCTCGAGAACAACTTCAGGGTTGGACGGGGGTGTAGCAACACGTTCTTCTTCTCTTGGTTCCTCTTCTTGGTCATCGGCTGATGCAGCTGGAATATCTTCAGCCGCTTTGGCTTCTGATTCAGGAATGTTCGCAGCAGGAGAGGCTTTAGGAAAGACTTCGCGTGAAACGGATTGGCGCTCTTCTCCTTCTGGAACACTTGACAAAGTGACCTATGGCCTTGGTCCTTTGCGAAACCTGCGAAACACTGGCGAAGCCTGTGGACATGGAGTTGGTTGGGCCTCAAAGTCTTCATTATCAATCACCGGAGTGGTGACCTGGGTTGGGGGAGTAACTGGTGTTTCTTCATCACAAGGGGATTCTTGTGGGTTATCAGCCCATGAGTCATCCTGAGCAATTGGCATCAATGGATGACCAATGCTGATGAGTTCGATGTTCGTGAGAACAGGCGATGATACCAAATTGAGCTTGATCTGAGGAAGGACTTCATCATCTTCAACATTGTCTTGATGACCAATGTCCTCAGCCGCGGGGGGGGGTCAATAGCTGGATTCTCTTCAGCTTCAGGAGCCTCTGTGGAAGCAGGCTCATGAACTACCAAACGACGTTCTTGGTGTGTAGAGGGAGGACGAGCAACAGAAATTGGTTCGACGACAAGTGGCTCTATTGAAGCAGCCCGGTCTCTCTTCTTTGTTTTTCTTTTCTTGGTTGGTGGAGCATCATCAGTGGTGGCTTTGGTCTTGCGCTTTCTGGCTTCGGCTTTAGCTGCTCTCGTTTTCTTGAACTCCGAAGCCACTGTGGGGACCTTTGGCTTCGAGCCTGTCATACTGGCCGGGAAGACAATGCGAGGTTCTTCCTGCCTTGATGCTTCTGGTTCGGCCACAGCTGGCTTCTTCTTCTTCTTGGCAGCCATTCTGGGGTCGATGCCTGGTCGCCCCAAAGCCTTGCACTTTTCAGCTTCATTGTAGCCTTGAACACATTTGGCAGCAAGATTCTTCATGCGCTCACGAGAACCTTTTGCTTCTTCTCGTTTCTTGTGGAATGCCTCCTTGAGCTCATGCATCATGACCTTGAAGTTTTGAATGTCTTCAACATTGAGCTTGGCCATGTGCTTCTTGAACTGAGCCTTTTCATAATCAATCTTGTGCTTTAGCTCACCAATCTTCTGTGCAAGAGCCAGCTCAGGAGCAATGGCTCCATGGAAGGAGATGCTGAGACCAATTGGGAGCTAAAGATCATCAAAACTAAGGTCTGGGCTGTCAAACCACTCATCAATAAATTTGTACAGGATTTCCACATCAAAGAGGGGAAGATCATTGAAGATTTCTGCCTCTTGCTTGCTCTTTATCAATTGCTCAAGAGCATCATCGCCAAGATCGTCATTGCTAGACAGATCAATGGCATCATTCTCGTTTCTCAAAACAGCAGCAGGGGTCAATGCTTGACCAGTTGGTTGCATGGGCTTTTTCAACTTGTCAGACTTGGAGATGCGAGAGAGATCTTCAGACTATACATTGGCTTCAGGAGGTGCAGTGGCCAGAGGCTTCGCCCGTGAGACCTTTTGTGCAGAGGAGGGCTTTGAAGCCTTTGGTTTCTTTTGCTTCACAGGCTTCGGTGGCGCAGGCGCTTCGTCAGAATTAGTGTCATCTGCAGAGTGGTCCACGGCTGCCGCTTGAACCTGAATATGAGTGATGAGACCTTCTAAGTTGTAGAAGGGCCCAACAAGATTGGGTTCAGCTTCGTGTGTGCTGTCAGCACGTGGCGTAGAGGGGCCTGGGTTGAAGTCTAATCCCAATGACTTCTTGTTTTCCTTGGCCGAGTTCTTTGCAGACTGATAGTTGCACGTGAACGGATTGTCATCTCGACACCATAGCAATGAGGATGGGTCGGCATCAGTAGGTTGTGGCCCTCGGACCATGCAAGGGTAAAATCCTTGAGCAATGGCTTTAGTTCTGGTCTTGGGTTGAAGATTTTTATAGAGAATATCTCCCCAAGGACGCGAGAGAGCATTCTTTTCAGCATACTCCTTGGTGACGAATCTGTACTTGAACCATTGCTCGGCCCAGTATCTTCGAATCCATTGGATTCGTGTCTTGTGCTGACCATAGCTTTCTTCGGGGTCAGTTTTGTATAGTTCATAGAGATCTTCAGGCAGGTCCATTGATGTACCCCCATGGCACTCTCTGCCACCCTTCCTTGCTGATTTCTCTTTTGCCATGAAGTTTAGACTGAAGGGCTTCAACACTGTCAAAGTCTTCCGCCTACTGGTTAGACAGGAACTGGCTTCAGGAGAATTTATGTGATGCTGTAAGAATTCTGCAAATGAATGCAGACTATGAGAACCAAGGGATTCTCCCACGGACATGTACCTATGATAGCATTAGAGATGCGAGGGAAGGGGAAGAGGTCATATGCATTCTTAGAAGATTTTGAATATAAATCAGTTTAGAAGACATTGACCTCATAGTACGAAGACATTCACACATATGTAGAGACTTGGTTCCAGATTTGTACGAATCCATGAATAAGTACAAGTGAGGAATCTAACTATTTTATGAAGCATAAGTGAACATACTAGGCATGCTATGAGATACAGAATAGGATAGATCCAACTTTGTAGCAACAGAAACCACTTGTGGTTGAAAAGGATGAATCTATTGGATCAAAAAGACTGTAAAAGGAGTTTTTATTTACCACTTGAGGAACTGCTAGACGGAGCAGGAGATGAGGCCGAGCAGTTCGGTCTTCCATGCCCTAACTTGGCAACGGAGGACACCTACGGCGACGGCGGAGAAGACGATGTCCGCGGCCGGCGTGAGGACGGCGTTGGTGAGGTCGCGGCAGCTAAGCGCTTCGTCGCCGGCGTCGTCGAGGGCTAGCGGTGGCGCTAGGGTTTGTGCGAGAGAGAAGTGGAAGAAGAGATAATGACTGGGGTGAGGCGTGTATTTATAGGGACAGGGACGGCACAGCGTTATTACGCAGGTGCCCCTGGCGGTTCACATCTGAAGGACATGTGGTGATCATGCAACACATCAGAGGTTGTTACACGTTCCCACGTACACCTGGATTGTCGGGTTGTCGTTCCTGCTTCTCCGGGTTTCAGGCAAAAAGGATTGAGCATTGAAAACAAATTAATGTTTGTCTCTGTATCTTCTGCTGACAAGGACGTAGAGAAGACATTCGACAGTTTCAATAGAATGCATATGATTTGGATAGGTAGATTTGAGACGGGAGCATAGGAAGGTTAGGGTCCGATCACATTCACTTAGTTCAAAAGATTCAACTAGAAGACATAGCTATAAGTGAATGCTGTAGAGGACAGAAACCAAATCAATATATTAAAGATAAACATGAAGCCATGTTAACATTGAAGACAAACCAAATGCGAAGACTTTGCAAATGTAACGCCAGCAGAAAGTATTCTAAACAAAAGTTTGGTGGTGGTGTTACCCACCGTATAGGAAGTATTAGACCCAGACACGGCACACAATTATTGTGGTGCTCCGAAGTCAAATTCTGCGTTAATGTATTCACACTTAGAGTGTAAGTCTTCAGTTGAAGATATACGTTACTTCGTGTGTTTGCACATCTAAGTCATCAACATGCATAAGTGTTAGGATGTGTGCATGATCACAGGACATTTGAGGATTACAAGATATTTAGCTCACACCGCAACTTGCAAAACCTTTTCTCATCCAAGGGCTTTGTGAAGATATGTGCCAGTTGCTCTTCAGTGTTGACGTGAATGATATCAATATCTTCCTTCATGACATGATCTCTGAGAAAGTGATGACGGATCTGAATGTGCTTTGTCTTCGAGTGCTGAATTGGGTTGTTGGCGATCTTGATGGCGCTTTCATTGTCGCAGTAGAGTGGCACTTGCTTCAGATGAATACCATAGTCTATGAGTGTTTGCTTCATCCATAGAAGCTGAGCGCAGCAAGATCCATCAGCAATGTATTTAGATTCAGCAGTGGAGAGAGATACATAGTTCTGCTTCTTTGAAGACCAACATACAAGTGATCGTCCCAGAAAGTGACATGTGCCTGATGTAGACTTGCGATCCACCTTGTCACCAGCATAATCAGCATCCGAGAATCCAACTAGATCAAACTCCGAGCCCTTTGGATACCATAATCCTAGTGTTGGAGTGTAAGCCAAATATCGAAGAAGTCGCTTCATAGCTAAGTGATGTGATTCCTTTGGTGCCGCTTGGAATCGGGCACACATGCAAACACTAAGCATGATATCTAGCCTAGATGCACATAGATAAAGCAAAGAACCAATCATGGAGCGGTATACCTTTTGATCGAACTCTTTACCATTGGCGTCAGAATCTAGATGACTCTTGGTAGGCATTGGCGTCGTATAACCCTTGCAGTCTTGCATTCCAAACTTCTTCAGGCAATCTTTGAGGTATTTCTCTTGAGATATGAAGATGGCGTTGCGTTGCTGCCGTATTTGAAGACCAAGGAAGAACTTCAGCTCACCCATCATGGACATCTGATATTGCTCTTGCATCATGTATCCAAACTCATCACTGTATTTCTGATTAGTGCAGCCGAAGATAATGTCATGCACATATATTTGGCACACAAACAGTTCACCATCATATGTCTTCATGAAGAGTGTGGGATCCAGGGAACCAGGTTTGAAGCCGTTGCTCTTCAAGAAGTCTTTGAGTGTGTCATACCAAGCACGAGGGGCTTGTTTGAGGCCATATAGTGCCTTGTTGAGCTTATAAACCATATCAGGATGTTTTGGATCTTCAAAGTCAGGCGGTTGTGCAACATACACTTATTCTTCAATCTTGCCATTGAGAAAGGCACTCTTCACATCCATTTGATACAGAAGGATGTTATGATGATTTGCATAGGCTAGCAGTATGCGTATAGCTTCAAGCCTAGCCACAGCAGCAAATGTTTCATCGAAGTCAATTCCTTCAACTTGAGTGTATCCTTGAGCAACGAGATGAGCCTTGTTTTTGACAACTTGACCATGCTCATCTTGCTTGTTGCGATATATCCATTTAGTGCCTATGATATTGTGTTTACGAGGATCAGGACGCTTGACCAGTTCCCATACATTATTCAGCTCAAACTGTTAAAGCTCTTCTTGCATAGCTTGAATCCATTCAGGTTCCATGAAGGCTTCATCAACTTTCTTGGGTTCAGATATTGAGACGAATGCAAAGTGTCCACAAAAATTTGCTAGTTGTGTTGCCCTTGAATGAGTGAGTGGACCAGGTGCATTGATGCTATCAATTATCTTCTCAATATGTACTTCATTTGCAACACGCGGATGAACTGGACGAAGATTTTTCTCTTGCTGATCATTGTCATCGTTTGAAGGATTGTCTTCGGGCTGAGCATTGTCTTCAGGTTGATCAGGTGCAGAGATGATAAGTTCCTCTTCAGGCTGTACTTCAGATGGTATGATTTCTCCAGTTCCCACAAGCTTGATTGATTCACTGGGTGGAATTTCATCTAGCACATTTGGCAGGTGCTCTCTTTGCGAGCCGTTAGTCTCATCGAACCGCACATCCACAGTTTCAACCACTTTATAGTGAAAGAGGTTGAAGACTTTGTAGGAGTGCGAATCCTTTCTGTAACCAAGCATAAAACCTTCATGTGCTTTCAGTGCAAATTTTGAAGTGTGATGTGGATCCTTGATCCAGCACCTGGCACCAAATACTCTGAAGTAACTGACGTTTGGCTTCTTACCAGTGAGGAGTTCATAGGATGTTTTCTTCAGAAGCTTGTGAAGATAAACACGGTTGATGACATGGCATGCAGTATCAATAGCTTCAGGCCAGAACTTCCTTGGAGTATTGTATTCATCGAGCATCGTCCAAGCCATCTCAATGAGTGTTCTGTTCTTGCGTTCCATGATGCCATTCTGCTGAGGCGTGTACGGAGCTGAGAACTCATGAGTGATGCCCAATGTATCAAGATAAGTGTCGAGGCCGATGTTCTTGAATTCAGTGCCATTGTCACTTCTAATGTGCTTTATCACGACGCCATAGTTGTTCATGGCTCGATTGGCAAAGCGTCTGAAGACATCATGCACTTTAGTCTTATAGAGGATTATATGCACCCATGTATATCTTGAATAAGCATCAACAATGACGAAGCCATAGTGACAAGCAGTAGTAGTAAGGGTTGAGTAGTGAGTAGGGCTGAAGAGGTCCATGTGTAGCAGTTCGAAGGGTTGAGTTGTTGTCATGATTGTCTTCGAGGGATGCTTGGCCCTCGTCATCTTTCCAGCTTCGCAGGCACCGCATAAGTGATCCTTCTTGAACTTGACACCCTCGATGCCTAGGACGTGCTTCTTCTTTGCAAGAGTGTGCAAGTTCCTCATGCCCGCATGCCCTAGCCTCCGATGCCAGAGCCAGCATTATGAAGCTTTTGTAAGAAGACATACGGCAAGCTGTGGTCCTGCTGAGAAATCTACCATGTACAAATCATCTTTTTGATACCATTCAAAGACTAGAGACTTGTCAGATTCCATTAGAACTAGGCAACGATATTTTCCAAATATCACAATCATGTTCAAATCGCAAAGCATTGAGACGGACATTAAGTTGAAACCAAGGGATTCTACAAGCATCACTTTATCCATGTGCTGATCCTTTGAGATTGCAACTCTACCTAGACCTAATACCTTACTTTTACTAGTGTCAACAAATGTGATGTGACTTTTGTCAGATGGACGTAAGGTTGAGTCCATGAGAAGACTTCACTTGACAGTGATGTGATTAGTACATCCACTATCAATAATCCATTCTGAAGCAGCTTGTGTCATACCCTACAGTGCAGTTAGGGAGATAGGCTTCACGAAGAGCATTGTGAAGCATAAACATTTGACGAGCAAGAGGATTATTAAAGCTTAGATTGAGGTTAGGACTGATAGGGCAAGTAGCAAGCGACTCATGAACAAAATACATAATAAGACCATTTGGGCATTTGATCTTGCACCCTACAAGATGTTTAAGGTCCCCAGCAATAGCTTCAGACGCATTTGATTTTTGGCTGGAGACCTTTCCCTGCAAAAGAGAGTTAAGCTTTCTTAGCCACCCACATCTTCAAGGCTGGCTTCGAAGCAATGAGTCTAAGTGCAGCATCTGAGAACTTTGGCTTTGGAGCCCTAGCAAATAGTCTTGCAGGTGGAGAATAGTACTCATAAGAATAAGCAGAGTAGTTCTGGGTCTTATGAACATGGCGGTCTGATGAAACACGCTCGTATTCATAGACCTGAGTATGGTTTCCTTTTAAAACATTTGCGTTAGTGCGACTCAAGTGAGTCCTCTGTCTGTATGAAGCCTTTGAACCATATGAAGCCTGTGGTCTGGGGTTTGTCTTCTTCACTTGTGGTGTCATGATGACATTCACAGGAAGATTCTCCAGACACTTTTTTGGCACCCATACTTTCTTCATAGGTGGCCCATTCCTGCAGTTAGTACCAACATACCTGGCAAACACTTCACCATTCTGATTTTTAAACAGTTTATAGTTTGCATCAAAGGATTCATCAATGATGATGGGATTAGCACAAATGAAGCCAGATAGGGTGGATGGATCCACTGAAGGTTCCTTTGCAGCAACCCATGTGGTTTTGGGGTACTGCTCAGGTTTCCAGTAAGAGCCATCAGCATTCATTTTCCTTTCGAACCCAACACCCTCTTTCCTGGGGTTTCGGTTTAGAATCTGCCTTTTGAGGACATCACATAGTGTCTGATGCCCTTTGAGACTTTTGTACATCCCTGTTTCAAGTAATGTCTTCAACCTAGCATTTTCATCAGCAATAGCAGTGGCATCCTCAGCAGAGGGGTTAGTTACCACATCATCAGTTGAAGATATTGCAAAAGTAGCAGCAGTAGAACATCCAACAACAGAAGTAGCGTTATCACGCTCAATGCATTTAAGACATGGTGGTTCAAATCCTTCCTGAGCGGGACTGATCTGTTTGGCGCGAAGTGACTCGTTTTCCTTTTGAAGATCTTCATGAGACGCTCTCAATTTCTCAAGATCTTGCTTCCTTTGAAGATAATCATAGGAAAGCTTTTCATGAGTTGTTGAGAGTGTTTCATGACGACTTTCAAGTTCCTCGTATTTAACATGAAGATTTTTTATGTCTTCAATTAAGGACTGAGATCGAGTCATTTCAGCGTCTAACAAGTCATCGCTTTTGTCTAACAGTTTTTGAATATGTTCCGTAGCTTTCTGTTGTTCAGTTGCAATTTTAGCAAGTGTTTTGTAGCTGGGTTTGGAACCACAATCAGAGTCATCTTCACTGGATGTTTGATAGTGAGTAGTGCATGAGTTTACCTTGGCACCACGTGCCATGAAGCAGTAGGTGGGAGCGGAGTTGTCCTTGTCATTAGCATCAGCGTCGGTGATGAAGTCATTGTCTTTAGTGTTGAAGATGGACTTGGCAACGTAGGTTGTAGCCAGACTTGGAATGCCAGAATCAGACTCCTCCTCATACTCCACCTCTGCCTCCTCAGAAGCAGACTCCTCCTCTGAATCCATTTCCTTGCCAACAAATGCACGAGTCTTGCCAGATGAGCTCTTGTTGTGTGATGAAGACTTTGAGGAAGACTTGGAAGAAGACTTTGAGTATTTCTTCTTCTTGTCGTCAGAATCATATTCCTTGCTCCTCTTCTTCTTGTTGTTCTCACTGTCCCACTGCGGACACTCAGAGATGTAGTGACCAGGTTTCTTGCACTTGTGGCATGTTCTCTTCTTGTAGTCATGAGCAGAAGCTTCATCATTCCTTGAGCTGGATTGTGAGGACTTTCTGAATCCTTTCTTCTTGGTGAATTTCTGGAACTTCTTCACAAGCATAGAAAGATCCTTTCCAATGTCTTCAGGATCATGAGAACTGCAGTCAGATTCTTCTTCAGATGAGGAAACAGCTTTTGCCTTCAAGGCACGAGTTCGGCCATAGTTGGGACCGTAGATGTCTCTTTTCTCAGAAAGCTGAAACTCATGTGTGTTGAGCCTTTCGAGTATGTCAAACGGATCGAGTCTCTTGAAGTCAGGGTGTTCTTGAATCATCAGGGCTAGGGTGTCAAACGAGCTGTCAAGTGATCTCAGAAGTGTCTTGACGATTTCATGCTTGGTGATCTCAGTAGCGCCGAGAGCTTGAAGCTCATTTGTGATGTCAGTGAGTCGATCAAACATGAGCTGAACATTCTCATTGTCGTTTCTCTTGAAACGGTTGAAGAGGTTGCGAAGGACACTGATCCTTTGATCTCTCTGGGTTGAGACGCCTTCGTTGACCTTGGAGAGCCTGTCCCAGACTAGCTTAGAGGTTTCCAGAGCACTCACACGGCCATACTACCCTTTGGTCAGATGACCACATATGATATTCTTGGCAGTGGAATCCAGTTGAACAAACTTCTTGACATCAGCAGTGGTGACACCTTCACCAGCCTTGGGGACGCCATTCTTGATGACATACCAGAGGTCGACATCAATGGCTTCAAGATGCACGCGCATCTTATTCTTCCAGTAGGGATATTCAGTTCCATCAAAGACTGGGCACGCAGCGGAGACTTTGATTATCCCTGCAGTCAACATAGCTAAAACTCCAGGTGGTTAAACCAAATCACACAGAACAAGGGAGTACCTTGCTCTGATACCAATTGAAAGTGCTAGTGATCGACTAGAGGGGGGGTGAATAGGAGATTTTTATGAAAGTCTTCAAAACATGGAAGTTTCGAAGACAAACGATAGAAATAAACCTATTACCATGCAGCAGAAGGAAGACTACACTAGGCAAGCCATAGTCAAGTACTCAATGAAGTGAAAGCACAAAGACTAATAGCAGCTAGGCAGTATGGATCAGGATGGAAGATAGTATGAAGCCAATCAGAACAAGCAGTCACATAGTGAAGACAAAAAGATAATGCAAACATGCAATGACTTCACAAGGACCAACTGCAAATAAAGAGATGGGAAGGATAGAACCAGTGGCTCGTTGAAGACAATGATTTGTTGGACCAGTTCCAGTTGCTGTGACAACTGTACGTCTAGTTAGGGAGGCTGAGATTTAACTCAGAAGACCGCGTCTTCACCTTACTCCCCTTGAGCTAAGGACACCCAGTCCTCGCCCAATCACTCTGGTAAGTCTTCAAGGTAGACTTCCAAACCTTCACAGACTTCATTCACCGGCGATCCACAATGACTCTTGGATGCTTAGAACGCGACGCCTAACCAGCTGGAGGATTGACAATCCTCAAGTGTAATAAGTCTTCAGATCACACAGACAGGAAGACTTCAGTGATGCCTAACACTCTTTGGCTCTGGGTGTTTAGGGCTTTGTCCTCGCAAGGATTTTTCTCAGAGGCTTCAAGGTGGGTTGCTCTAAAATGACAATAGTTGTGTACTAACTTTGAGCAGCCAACCAATTTATGGTGTAAGGGGTGGGCTATTTATAGCCACTAGGCAACCCGACCTGAGTTGTCCGAAATGACCCTGGGTCACTAAGGAACTGACACATGTTCCAACGGTCAGATTTCAAACACACACAGCAACTTTACTTGAGCTACAAGCAAAGGTGACTTATCCAACTCTGGATAAGATTTTCTCTCATTGTCTTCGCTCGAAGATATAGGATTTTGGTTAAGCATCACTTTAGTCATTCTGACTGGTTCACTTGGACCCCACTTAACAGTACGGTGGTTCCTATGACTCAACAAAGAAGAAAAGGAAACGACGAAACAACTAAGTCTTCACGCTCCATAGTCTTCACGCGATGTCTTCTCTTGTCATAGTCTTCAATGTGAATGTCTTCACATATCACCTTTGTCTTCAATGTCTTCATACATTTTTAGGGGTCATCTCCGGTAGGAAAACCGAATCAATGAGGGACTTCTACCTATGTTATCCTGCAATTCTCATAAACACATTAGTCCCTCAACCAGGTTTGTCGTCAATACTCCAAAACCAACTAGCGGTGGCACTAGATGCACTTACAGGAAGGAGGTGTGCCCATTTCGCCAGTGTCCTCTGTCCAACTAGAGGCGCCAGATACTCTATTGGAAGCGCTGCAAAGTGATTCCATCGTTGAGGAACATCGTACCCTCATGGGTGCGGTGATTGAGAAGATTCAGTCCATGAAGAGCAGACTGACCGAAGCCTGCACAAGCCTTTTAACAGGCTTTGAGGTAAGCAATGCAATTTGTGAAAAGAAAGTCACAGTATAGACAGTAGCTCCTGAGACTCTATCATGTGTTCGGAAAGAAGAGCCGAACTGAGGATCAAATAGTTTTTCGCAGGAGACTAACCAGATATGTCTATGTGAATAAGCAGGCATCCCTGCTAGCCATGACTTCTCATGCTGCCGAAGTTTTCGGACTGAGGCAGAGTCTGGAGCAGGCTGAGGAAGAGCTCGGTCGAGTGAAAAAGCAGCTGGAGGACAAGCAGGGTATGTAATCACCTATTTAGATATAGCAAGATATGAATTGCTTGTGTTGATCGTATGATAATTTGTAGGAGCGGCGTCCGAGGTGGAAACTCTCAAGGCAGCGCTGGCCGAAGCCTAGAAGAGGACGGTAGATGAACAGGACGCCCGCGAAAAGCACGAGGCCAGGATCGGTGAGGTCCAGCAGGAGCTGCAGGACACCATGAAGAAATGCGAGTCCTTGGAGCGCAAGAATGCGGACCAAGAGTCCGAACTTGCCAAGGCTCATCAAAGTGCACAAGAGGCCCGGGTCGAATCCCAGGGCGCCCTCCAGGAAATCCAAGAGGCCAAGAAAGTTGTGGCGGGTAAGGCTTTTATTATGCAGAGCAAGTATGTGAAGAAGAGATATCTCTTGCTAACCTGGATTTGGAGTTCTCTAGGGGCGTTTGCGGATCTGCCATGCAGTGTTTCTAACGCTACGGAATTCTTCCGAGCCAAAGAGGGGAGCTCAACGGAGAAGCTGTTCTGGTCGCAATACCTTGCGCCAGAACATCCAGTGCCCTTAAGCGACCAGCTAAAACAGCTGGTCAAGCTGCATAGGGTGGCCAAACTAGCCATGAAGGATTTAATAATCCGGCTATGGCCTACAGAAGCTATACCCGACGGCTACTTCGGACTCGTGAAGCGGCTGGTCAATGCCTTCCCTCGGCTTGACGCCATCAAGCGGTCGGTCTGCGTAGAAGGTTCACGGATGATATCCAAGGCAATGATTAGGTAATATAGGCATCATGTCCGTGTCAAGTAGACCGACTCCTGCCTACATCTACTACTATTACTCCACACATCGACCGACTCCTGCCTGCATCTAGAGTATTAATTTCATGAAGAACAAATTAGCGCTTTAAGTAAGATGAAATGATGTAGAGGAATAAACTCAAGCAATATGATGTAAACCCCATCTTTTTATCCTCGATGGAAACAATACAATGCGTGCCTCGTTGCCTCTACTGTCACTGGGAGAGGACACCGCAAGATTGAACCCAAAGCTAAGAACTTCTCCCATTGCAAGAAAAACCAATCTAGTCGGCCAAACTAAACTGATAGTTCGAAGAGAATTACAAAGATATCAAATCATGCATATACGAATTCAGAGAAGATTCGAATAATATTCATAGATAAGCTAATCATAAATCCACAATTCATCGAATCTCGACAAACACACCGCAAAAGAAGATTACATTGAATAGATCTCCAAGAACATCGAGGAGAACATGGTATTGAGAATCAAAGAGATAGAAGAAGCCATCTAGCTACTAGCTATGGACCCGTAGGTCTGAGGTAAACTACTCACGCTTCATCGTAAGGGCAATAGAGTTGATGTAGATGCCCTCCGTTATTGAATCCCCTCCCGCAGGATGCCAAAAAAGTCCCCAAGATGGGATCTCGCGGGAACAAAAGGTTGCGGCGGTAGAAAAGTGTTTTCGTGGATGCTTCTGGTGGTTTGGGCATATATGTGAATATATAGGAGGTAGAGCTAGGTCGGGGGGTCACCGAGGGGCCCACAAGGTAGGGACGCGCGCCCTACCCCCTGGCTGTGCCCTCCACCATTGTGGCCGCCTCGTGGCTCTTCTGACTTGATCTGCAAGTCTCATGGGTGTCTTCTGGTACAAGAAAAATCATTGCGAAGGTTTTATTTCATTTGGACTCCATTTGGTATTCCTTTCCACGAAGCTAAAAACAAGGAAAAACATAAAGTAGCACTGGGCTCTAGGTTAATAGGTTAGTCCCAAAAATAATATAAAATGGCATATTAATGCATATAAAACATCCAAAGTAGATAATATAATAGCATGGAACAATCAAAAATTATAGATACGTTGGAGACGTATCAAGCATTCCCCAGCTTAATTCCTGCTCGTCCTCGAGTAGGTAAATAATAAAAACAGAATTTTTTATGTGGAATGATACCTAACATATTTATCCATGTAATTTTCTTTATTGTGGCATGAATGTTCAGATCCATAAGATTCAAAACAAAAGTTTAATATTGACATAAAACAATAATACTTCAAGCATACTAATAAGGCAATTGTGTCTTCTCAAAATAACATGGCTAAAGAAAGTTATCCCTACAAAATCATATAGTCTGGCTATGCTACATCTTCATCACACAAAATATTCAAATCATGCACAACCCCTATGACAAGCCAAGCAATAAGCAATTGTTTCATACTTTTGGTGTTCTCAAACCTTTTCAACTTTCACACAATACATGAGCGTGAGCCATGGACATAGCACTATAGGTGTAATAGAATATGGTGGTTGTGGAGAAGACAAAAAGAAGGAGATAGTCTCACATCAACTAGGCATATCAAATGGCTAGGGAAATGCCGATAAATAGATATCAATGTGAGTGAGTAGGTATTGCCATGCAACAGATGCACTAGAGCTATAAGTGTATGAAAGCTCAAAAAGAAACTAAGTGGGTGTGCATCCAACTTGCTTGCTCATGAAGACCTAGGGTAATTTGAGGAAGCCCAATGTTGGAATATACAAGCCAAGTTCTATAATGAAAAATTCCCACTAGTATATGAAAGTAACAACATAGGAGACTCTCTATCATGAAGATCATGGTGCTGCTTTGAATCACAAGTGTGGAAAAAGGATAGTAGCATTGCCCCTTCGCTCTTTTCTCTCATTTTTTTGTTTGGCTTCTCCAGCCTCTCTTTTATTTTTTGCCTCACATGGGACAATGCTCTAATAATGAAGATCATCACACTTTTAATTAGTTACAACTCGATACTAGAACAAAATACCACTCTATATGAATGCCTCCGGTGGTGTACCGGGATGTGCAATGAGTCAAGAGCGACATGTATAAAAAATGATGAAAGGTGGCTTTGCCACAAATACGATGTCAACTACATGATCATGCAAAGCAATATGACAATGATCAAGCGTGTCATAATAAACAGAACGATGGAAAGTTGCATGGCAATATATCTTGGAATGGCTATGGAAATGCCATAATAGGTATATGGTACCGGCAAAAGTTGCGCGGCACTAGAGAGGCTAGCAATGGTAGAAGGGTGAGAGTGCGTATAATCCTTGTACTCAACATTAGTCATAAAGAACTCACATACTTATTGCAAAAATATATTAGGCATCAAAAAAAGTACTACGTGCATGCTCCTAGGGGGATATATTGGTAGGAAAAGACCATCGCTCGTCCCGGACCGCCATTCATAAGGAAGACAATCAAAAAATACCTCATGCTCCAACTTCGTTACATAACGGTTCACCATACGTGGATGCTACGGGAATCACAAACTTTAACAAAAGTATTTCTCCGATTCACAATTACTCACTAGCATGACTCTAATATCACCATCTTCATATCTCCAAACAATAACTTTTCATAGTATTCAATGCACTTTATATGAAAGTTTTTATTATGTCCCTCTTGGATGTCTATCATATTAGGACTAAATTCGTAACCAAAGAAAATTACCATGTTGTTTAGAGACTCTCAAAATAATATAAGTGAAGCATGAGAGTTCAGTAATTTCTATAAAATAAAACCACCACCATGCTCTAAAAAGATATAAGTGAAGCACTAGAGCAAAATTGCCTAGCTTAAAAGATATAAGTGAAGCACATAGAGTATTCTAATAAATCACGATTCATGTGTGTCCCTCTCAAAAGGTGTGTACAGCAAGGATGATTGTGGAAAACTAAAAAGCAAAGACTCATATCATACAAGACGCTCCAAGCAGAAGACATATCACATGGTGAATAAAAATATAGCCTCAAGTAAAGTTACCGATAGATAAAGACGAAAGAGGGGATGCCTTCCGGGGCATCCCCAAGATTAGGCTCTTGGTTGTCCTTGAATATTACCTTGGGCTGCCTTGGGCATCCCCAAGCTTAGGCTCCTACCGCTCCTTATTCCATAGTCCATCAAATCCTTACCCAAAACTTGAAAATTTCCCAACACAAAACTTAACAGAAAATCTCATGAGATTCGTTAGTATAAGAAAATAAATCACCACTTATGGTACTGTTGTGAACTCATTGTTTATTTAAATTGGTCTAACATATACTGTATTCCAACTTTTCCATGGTTCATACCCCCCCCCCCCGATACTACCCATAGATTCATCAAAATAAGCAAACAACACAAAGAAAACAGAATCTGTCAAAAACAGAACAGTCTGTAGTAATCTACATCTCTCGAATACTTTCGTAACTCCAAAAATTCTGAAAAACTAGGACAACAGAGGCAATTTGTATATTAATCTTCTGGAAGAATAATTAGTATTTTATCATGCTTCTGTTAAAATGAGAATTGTTTTTCTGAGCACAAAAGTTTCTGATTTTCAGCAAGATCAAATCAACTATCATCGTAAGCTATCCGAAGGTCTTACTTGGCACAAACACTAATTAAAACAATAAAACATATCTAACCAGAGGCTAGATGAATTATTTATTTCAAAACAGGAACAAAAACAAAAAAAAACACAAAAATAAAATTGGGTTGCCTCCCAACAAGCGTTATTGTTTAATGCCCCTAGCTAGGCATTGATAATTTTAATGATGCTCACATGAAAGATAGCAATTGAAACATGAAGGGAGCATCATGTAGCATGTGAAAAACAAGTTTAAGTCTAACATATTTCCTATGCATATGCATTTTATAAGCAAACAAATTATCAAGACAAGCAAAAACAAGCATATGCAAGGAAGAAGAGAGAAACAATAGCAATATCAACATGACGGGAGCTAATTTAGTAACATGAAAATTTCTACAACCATATTTTTCCACTCTCATTATAATTACATGTGGGATCATATTCAAATTCAACAATATAGGTATCACATAACATATTCTCTAGATGATCCACATGCATGCAAAGTTGACACTCTTCCAAAATAGCGGGATTAACATTAACTGAAGTCATGATCTCTCCAAACCCACTTTTATCAAAAAATTCATAAGACTTATCAATCTCCAAAGTAGTGGGATCATTATTTACTAAAGTTGACACTCTTCCAAACCCACTTTCAATATTATAGCAAACATATTCATGCTTAGATAACTTTTCAAGATCATAAGAAGCATCATCACCCCAATCATGATCATTGCAATAAGTACATGACATAGAAAAACTAGCATCCCCAAGCTTAGGGTTTTGCATATTATTAGCACAATTGACATTAATAGAATTTATAATAACATCATTGCAATCATGTTTTTCATTCAAGGAGCTATCATGGATCACTTCATAAATTTCTTCTTTTAACACTTCATCACAATTTTCAAATTCACGAATTTCAAGCAAAACTTCATAAATATAATCTAGTGCACTCAACTCACTAGCAATTGGTTCATCATAGATGGATCTTTTAAAAAGATTAGCAAGTGGATGAGGATCCATAAACTATTTGCTTCTGATTTTCCATAAACACACAATTATGCCAAGGAAACGAGCAAACAAACCAAGTAAGACATAAGGGCAAATGAAAGGGCAAATGAAAGAAGGGCAAAAGAAAAGGCAAATCTTTTCAAAAACCATTTTAGAAGTGGGGGAGAGGAAAACGAGAGGAAAATGGTGAATAATGTAATGCAAGAGATGAGAGTGTTATGATGGGTAGCGCGCCTGCAGTTGAGGCCCTTAGGGGTGAACTTGCCCAGGCCAAGGAGCAAGCAAGGGTGAACAAGGCGGTCGCTGATAAAGCGGTCAAGGACTTGAGGTCCGAATAGGTTGTCCGCTACCCGTACGAGGAGCGGGTGACCGAAGTAGAGAAGGCGCTCAAGGACACCGCCGCCAAGTATAAGTCCCTGGAGGAGAAGAGTAAAGCCCAGGAGACCGACCTTGCCGAGGCCCTTAAAGAGGCCGAGGAGGCGCAGGCTGAATCCCAAGCGGCGTGTGAGGAAATTTGGCAAGCCGGACAAGTAACTGCTGGTAGGCCCCTTCTTCTACAGTGTAAATTCGGCTATCAGTCGTATGTTTTACTGACGCAACTGTGGGGTGCCCTAGATGTCTTTATGGATCTTCCGAGGAGCTCTGCTGATGTCGCGCGGTTCTTCCAAACCTAGGAGGGGCATGCGACAGAGGAGCAATTCTAGAGCCAGTTCGTACCACGGGAGTGCCCCACACTACTGAATGACCAGATGTCGCAGTGGGCCGAGCTGCATAGGATGTCCGGCTCAGCTATGAGGGACGTCATAGTCTGGCTATGGCCGACTTAACCCGTTCCGAGCAGCTATTTTGGCTATGTCCTGCCCCGTATTGATGCGGTTAAGCGGTCGTCGTGTATAGAAGGTGTGCGGCTGGATTTTTCCCGTGTCAAGATGCACTGGGCCAAGATGAAGGCCGCCAGCGTGGCCTTTGAAGGTCCGCCCAGAGACAAGATCCATTGTACCCTGAGCGCTATTTCGAAGACGTCCTAGAAGGCGCCCGCTTAATAGAGGGCTAGTGCTCAAAGGACATCTTGTTCGAATGAATATGTCTGAATACCTAGATGCTTCTATGAATCAAAGCTTTGTAATATATTTATATTGCTAGTCTTTAAAAGTGTTATTCCTCCTATGCAACCGTTGTGTACCTGAGAGTTTACCACTCGTCGACTTCAGCCCCCACGTAGATACTATGGGGGTGTTCGGAATAGCACGTGACCACACATTAACCCAACGTCTTGGTCTGTGAAGGAGGTGTTAGTGCACCAAATGAGGCAATCGGACTATGTGGCTTTACCACTATCACTTAACCATAGGAGTTTGACGATGGGGTTGTAAGATAGCCCCTGGTGAGGATGTGGCTATCGAACTTAGGTGCCTTTAGACGCGTCACTGAAAAAAAGGTCAGCCCTTCATGTAATACGGAATAAATCGCTAGAGATTTAATAAGTCACTCAGTTGTTGACCAACTCTCGCCTCATCACGATAGTCAGTTTTCGGCTTTCTCTACTGAGGTGCTTAACCGGGCCAGCCAAAAACACAATTGTAGTAGTTCTCCTTTTACTACCTTGGCCAAAACGGAATGTAAGGTAGCAAGCACAGGAGCCGGGCAACCCAACTACTGACCAAAACATGATTCGGAGCCGGTGCATATAATGCAGTATTTGGGATGCCGAAGTACACTCTGAGAGTGTTCGGACTTTCTATTGTTGAAGATATGTATATGGCTTGAATAGAGCCCCTGGTGATTTAAGTTGTACCAAGGTGTATATGCCAATTTGAACGTAAAGTGGGAAAACAGAAAAAGGCCAATACCGAACAAGGCTAGGCGAAACTATTTCCGTTACAATCTGATTGGTACGTCAAAACGTATTTTTACAGAAGATGCAATAAGCATCACGGCTATTTTACATGCCGAGAACAAGGGAAAGTTGTATACATGTCCTAGATTTGAAAAGATGATCTAGAAGATCTTTTGGACATTCTGCCGCACGTCTGCACCACTTTTCACCTTGGTTTAGGATCCTTCGAGAGGATCGACAATCGAGTATGTATGAGGGGTCTAGAAGGGGGCCCTTGTTAGCTCTAGGAATTGATGTGGGATGTAAAGAACCTGAAAAAAAATAAAAACAAGAAGAAAAAGGTGGAGCAATATGTTGGTCCGGATAGGGTCAAGCCGTATCATGGACCCTATGTTTAGCATGCCTCCGTCCTTGCCCATGGTATTTTTAACGCGTAGTTATGTATGCACGGTAGTATGCCACTATGAGGCTAGGGCATTGGCGGAGGCCGAATTGCTAAGCTAGCTCTAGATGAGCCGGACTGTCGTTCTGCAGGGTAGACCAAACTCTTTTAACATTGTCTGGGGGACTTGACTGCCAGTGTGGTCTTTGACTTATCGAGGCCACCCTGCACCTCGGCCGCGAGGGTCGCGTATGCTCCTATGTACGGAGGGAGTGCTCCATGTTCCCATTGACTATTATAAAGCCCAGTGGTCTAGGCATCTTAAGCTTGAGATAAGCATAGTGCGGGACTGCATTGAAATGTGCGAAAGCGGTTCATTCAAGTAGTGCGTGATAGCCACTTCAGAACGGGACAATGTCGAAGATCAGATCTTCACGCTAGAAGTTATCCGGTGAGCCGAAGATGACTTCCAGCATTATGGATCCTTTGCAACAGGCCTCTATGCCAGGTATTACCCCTTTAAAGGTGGTTTTAGTGGGATTGATTCTTGATGGATCAATGCCCATTTTACGGACGGTGTCCTGATAAAGCAGATTGAGACTGCTGCCACCATCCATAAGGACTCGTGTGAGGTGGAATCCGTTGATAATTGGATCAAGAACCAATGCGGCCGAGCCTCCTGACGGGTATTGGTCAGATGGTCTCTACGATCAAAAGTGATCGGATAAGCTGACCATGGGTTAAATTTTGGGGCGACTGGCTCTATGGCGTAGACATCCCTTAATGCGCGCTTGTGCTCCCATTTAGGAATGTGAGTGACATAGATCATGTTCACCGTTTTGACCTCTGGGAGAAATTTCTTCTGTCCCCCTGTGTTCTGCGGGCGAGGCTCTTCATCGTCGTCCTCGCTGGGCGACCCTTTCCCCTTGTGTTCAGCGTTGAGCTTTCCGACCTATTTAAAGACCCAACAATTTTTGTTGGTATGGTTGGCAGGCTTATCGAGGATGCCGTGAATCTGGCAAGGACAATTGAGTATTATGTCCAAACTAGATGGACCATCTTTGTTTCCTTTGAATGGCTTCTTCTGCTAACCAGGTTTAGAGCCACTGAATCCGGCGTTAACTGCCATTTCCTCGGTATCTTGGTTGTTACTTCGACGCTTGTGCTTGTTGCATCATGGCTTGCCATTGCCGTCCCTGGCTTCAGAGGTGCCAGGGTTTCTGGTGTTGTTGCTTCTACGAGCTAGCCAGCTATCTTCTCCCGCGCAAAAGCGGGTCATAAGTGTGGTAAGGGATGCCATGGACTTCGGCTTTTCTTGGCCGAGGTGTCGGGCGAGCCACTCATCTTGGATGCTGCGTTTTAAGGCCGCGAGGGCTTCGGTGTCCGGACAGTCCACAATTTGGTTCTTTTTAATTAAGAACCTGGTCCAGAGTTTTCGGGATGACTCTCCGGGTTGCTGGACTATGTGACTAAGGTCATCGGCATGTGAAGGCCGAACATAGGTACCTTGGAAGTTGTCTCTAAAGGCATCCTCCAAGTCTTCCCAGCTACCGATGAAGTTCTCTGGGAGGCTGTTCAGCCAGTGCCATACTGTCCCTTTGAGTTTTAGGGGAAGGTATTTGATGGCGTGGAGGTCATCACCGCGAGCCATGTGAATATGGAGAACAAAATCTTCGATCCATATTGCGGGGTCCGTCGTACCATCGTATGATTCAATGTTCACGGGTTTAAACCCTTCAGGGAACTGATGTTCCATCACTTCGTCCGGGAAGCATAAGGGGTGTACGGTGCCTCTGTATCGGGTGATATCGCGGCGTAGTTCGGACAAAGGCCGAATGCGGTTCTCGGCTCGAGTAAGGTTGTGCCTGTCACGCCAGGCCTGAGGGCCGTCCTCTCGTGTCGGAGCACGCCCCCGTGACCCATAGATTGATCTTGTCTGACCGGCTCTATGATAATCCCCAAGTGCAGGGAATCATCGTAGCAATTCCCAAAGTTGGAAGTGATAAGTATGGAGTGTCGAACCCACAAGGAGCTAAAGGTAAGATCAATATTCTCTCAAGCCTTATCTACCACTGATACGACTCTACGTACACCGAATGTTTGCTTCCAACTAGAAACGAGAAATAAAACTACGTTGTGGGTATGAAGAGGATAACTTTGCATGATATCGAAGAGCTAAAACATAAAAGTAGGTGTTGTTATCATAAAGTTAGAATATATTACTAAATATTATAAATAGCGAGTGTGGGATAATGATTGGTCAGTGTGCGGAATTGTTTTAGGCAATTGTTAACAAGACCGATAGTCGTCATTGCAATTTCATATGAGGGAGAGGCATAAGCTAACATACTTTATCTTCTTGGATCATATGCACTTATGATTGGAACTCTAGCAAGCATCCGCAACTACTAAAGATCATTAAGGTAAAACCCAACCATGGCATTAAAGCATCAAGTCCCCTTTATCCCATATGCAACAACCCCCTTACTCGGTTTTATGCTTCTATCACTCAAGCAACCCACTATAAGCGAATCATGAACGTATTGCAACACCTGTCGGATTTTGGGTTCCGGCAAAACCCTTGAGGTTCGAACACTCGGGTGCGTGATACGTCTCCAACGTATCTATAATTTTTGATTGTTCCATGCTATTATATTATCAACCTTGGATGTTTTATATGCATTTATATGCTATTTTATATGATTTTTGGGACTAACCTATTAACCTAGCGCCCAGTGCCAGTTTCTGTTTTTTCCTTGTTTTTGACTATCGCAGAAAAGGAAAATCAAACGAAGTCCAATTGACTTGAAAATTTACGGAACTTATTTTTGGACCAGAAGAAGGCCATGGAGTAAATGAGTTGGGCCAAAAGAGTCCCGGGTTGCCCATGAGGGTGGGGGCGCGCCCGCCCCCCTAAGCGCGCCTCCCTACCTCGTGGACAGCCCGGAGACCCGCCTGACTTGTTCTCAACGCCAAAACCTCTTATATATACTGAAACTTCCAGAAAGAAACCTAGATCGGGAGTTCCGCCGCTGCAAGCCTCTATAGCCACCGAAAACCAATCTAGACCCGTTTCGGCACCCTGCCGAAGGGGGGAATCCCTCTCCGGTGGCCATCCTCATCATCCCGATGCTCTCCATGACAAGGAGGGAGTAGTTCACCCTCGGGGCTGAGGGTATGTATCTCTCTCTCTCATGTTCTTGAGCTGGCATGATCTTGATGTATTGCGAGCTTTGCTATTATAGTTGGACCTTATGATATTTCTCCCCCTCTACTCTCTTGTGATGAATTGAGTTCTCCCTTTGAAGTTATCTTATCGGGTTGAGTCTTTAAGGATTTGAGAACACTTGATGTATGTCTTGCGTCTGCTTATCTATGGTGACAATGGGATATTCATGTGATCTACTTGATGTATGTTTTGGTGATCAACTTGCGAGTTCCGTGACCTCGTGAACTTATGCATAGGGGTTGGCACGCGTTTTTGTCTTGACTCTCCGGTAGAAACTTTGGGGCACTCCTTGAAGTTCTTTGTGTTGGTTGAATAGATGAATGTGAGATTGTGTGATGCATATCGTATAATCATACCCACGGATACTTGAGGTGATATTGGAGTATCTAGGTGACATTAGGGTTTTGGTTGATTTGTTTCTTAAGGTGCTATTCTAGTACGAACTCCGGGATAGATTGAACGGAAAGAATAGCTTCGTGGTGTTTTACTACGGACTCTTGAATAGATCAATTAGAAAGGATAACTTTGAGGTGGTTTCGTACCCTACAATAATCTCTTTGTTTGTTCTCCGATATTAGTGACTTTGGAGTGAATCTTTGTTGCATGATGAGGGATTGTTATATGATCCAATTATGTTATTATTGTTGATAGAACTCGCTCTAGTGAAAGTATGAACCCTAGGCCGTGTTTCCTAGCATTGCAATGCCGTTTATGCTCACTTTTATCATTAGTTACCTTGCTATTTTTATATTTTCATATTACAAAAACCTTTATCTACTATCCATATTGCACTTGTATCACCATCTCTTCGCCGAACTAGTGCACCTATAAAATTTACCATTCTATTGGGTGTATTGGGGACACAAGAGACTCTTTGTTATTTGGTTGCAAGGTTGTTTGAGAGAGACCATCTTCATCCTACGCCTCCCACGGATTTATAAACCTTAGGTCATCCACTTGAGGGAAATTTGCTACTTGTCACATCCCTAGTCTGGTATGACCTAGGCTAGCTAGCTATTTGTGCATCATATTTAAATTTCATTTAAATTTGAAATGAGGATTGGTGGAACCCTCAGAATCATTTTTTAAAATGACCCAAATAAAAATTTCTCCAAAAGGGTCCAAGAAAATGCTCATGTTGCCCTCTGAAAATATTGGACAGAGATAAAAATCAAAACAATATTTTTAGGAGCTCATGGACATTTATTTTGGCCATTTGGATTAATTCGATAAATATTTGCATTGGAAATATATTTCTATATATATGAAATATCGCCCAAAAATTATGCCATTTATAAAAGAGCTCTGGAATAATATATCCAGCTCCTGCAAAAATTGGCATAATAAAATTAAATGATTTAATATATTTATTAAATCAAACAAATGTCAGAAAAAAATAGAAAAACAGAAAAAAATAGAAAAACAGAAATAAAAGAAGGAGGGGCTTACCTGGGGCTTCCCCTGTGCAGCCCAGCCGCAGCAGGCCGGCCTAGCCAGGAGGTGGCCCAGCCCACCAGGCTCCCCCTCCTCTGTCGTCTTCCTTCCCGACAGGGGAACGGAGTGTGGCCGGCGCGCGCGCGCGCCACCGCGCCACGCCTCCTCCCTCCCTGTCTGCCTGTCCCTCCCTCGCCGCTCCGGATGGATCGCACGTCGCCACGCAGCCGCCCCGGTCCTTTTCCCCTCCCTCTCGCTCATCCCCTCCTCTGGCTCCCCTCACTCCCACCGAACGCGACCGCCGCCGCCGACGGGCATCATCGTAGCCACCGCCTCTCCCTCGCCTCCCCGACACACGCGGAAGCTCCGCTCCTCCGCCCTGAAGCTCCCCATCAAGCCGTGCCCCTCCGGATGCCCCGTGGAGCCGTCGCCGTCGCCAAATTCGACTCCGGCCGCCGTGGACCCTCGCCGGCGATTCGGGAGCTACCGGGCATCCCCGACCTCGCCCTCGCGCTCGCTAGTTCCGCGGTGAGCCCCCGCACCTAACCCCCTCCTCC